>NW_028276507.1:5000-72500 GCF_052056855.1 Sturnus vulgaris | reverse complement strand
AGGGTTAGGGTTAGGGTTAGGGTTATGGTTAGTTGGGTTTGGGTTATGGTTAGGGTTATTTTGCTAAAGGTTAGGCTTATGGTTAGTGTTAGGGCTAGTTGGTTTAGGGTTAGGGTTAGGGTTATTTGGTTTAGGGTTAGGTTTAGGGTCAGGGTTAGGGTTAGGGTTATTTGGGCTAGGGTCAGGGTTAGGGTTAGGGTTAGGGTTATTTGGGCTAGGGTTAGGGTTAGGGTTAGGGTTAGGGTTAGTTGGGTTAGGGTTAGGGTTAGGGTTAGGGTTAGGGTTAGGGTTATGGTTAGTTGGGTTTGGGTTATGGTTAGGGTTATTTTGGTAAAGGTTAGGCTTATGGTTTGTGTTAGGGCTAGTTGGTTTAGGGTTAGGGTTAGGGTTATTTGGTTTAGGGTTAGGTTTAGGGTCAGGGTTAGGGTTAGGGTTAGGGTTATTTGGGCTAGGGTTAGGGTTAGGGTTAGGGTTAGGGTTAGGGTTAGGGTTAGGGTTAGGGTTAGGGTTAGGGTTATGGTTAGTTGGGTTAGGGTTATGGTTAGGGTTATTTTGGTAAAGGTTAGGCTTATGGTTAGTGTTAGGGCTGGTTGGTTTAGGGTTAGTGTTATGGTTATTTGGTTTAGGGTTAGGTTTTGGGTCAGGGTTAGGGTTAGGGTTAGGGTTATTTGGGCTAGGGTTAGGGTTAGGGTTAGGGTTAGGGTTATGGTTAGTTGGGTTTGGGTTATGGTTAGGGTTATTTTGGTAAAGGTTAGGCTTATGGTTAGTGTTAGGGCTAGTTGGTTTAGGGTTAGGGTTAGGGTTATTTGGTTTAGGGTTAGGTTTAGGGTCAGGGTTAGGGTTAGGGTTAGGGTTATATGGGCTAGGGTTAGGGTTAGGGTTAGGGTTAGGGTTAGGGTTAGGGTTAGGGTTTGTTGGGTTTGGGTTATGGTTAGGGTTATTTTGCTAAAGGTTAGGCTTATGGTTAGTGTTAGGGCTAGTTGGTTTAGGGTTAGGGTTAGGGTTATTTGGTTTAGGGTTAGGTTTAGGGTCAGGGTTAGGGTTAGGGTTATTTGGGCTAGGGTTAGGGTTAGGGTTAGGGTTAGGGTTAGGGTTAGGGTTAGGGTTATGGTTAGTTGGGTTTGGGTTATGGGTAGGGTTATTTTGGTAAAGGTTAGGCTTATGGTTAGTGTTAGGGATAGTTGGTTTAGGGTTAGGGTTAGGGTTATTTGGTTTAGGGTTAGGTTTAGGGTCAGGGTTAGGGTTAGGGTTAGGGTTATTTGGGCTAGGGTTAGGGTTAGGGTTAGGGTTAGGGTTAGGGTTATGGTTAGTTGGGTTAGGGTTATGGTTAGGGTTATTTTGGTAAAGGTTAGGCTTATGGTTAGTGTTAGGGCTAGTTGCTTTAGGGTTAGGGTTAGGGTTATTTGGTTTAGGGTTAGGTTTAGGGTCAGGGTTAGGGTTAGGGTTAGGGTTATTTGGGCTAGGGTTAGGGTTAGGGTTAGGGTTAGGGTTAGGGTTAGGGTTAGGGTTCGGGTTATGGTTAGTTGGGTTAGGGTTATGGTTAGGGTTATTTTGGTAAAGGTTAGGCTTATGGTTAGTGTTAGGGCTGGTTGGTTTAGGGTTAGTGTTTTGGTTATTTGGTTTAGGGTTAGGTTTAGGGTCAGGGTTAGGGTTAGGGTTATTTGGGCTAGGGTTAGGGTTAGGGTTAGGGTTAGGGTTAGGGTTAGGGTTATGGTTAGTTGGGTTTGGGTTATGGTTAGGGTTATTTTGGTAAAGGTTAGGCTTATGGTTAGTGTTAGGGCTAGTTGGTTTAGGGTTAGGGTTAGGGTTATTTGGTTTAGGGTTAGGTGTAGGGTCAGGTTTATGGTTAGGGTTAGGGTTATTTGGGCTAGGGTTAGGGTTAGGGTTAGGGTTAGGGTTATGGTTAGTTGGGTTTGGGTTATGGTTAGGGTTATTTTGGTAAAGGTTAGGCTTATGGTTAGTGTTAGGGCTAGTTGGTTTAGGGTTAGGGTTAGGGTTATTTGGTTTAGGGTTAGGTTTAGGGTCAGGGTTAGGGTTAGGGTTAGGGTTATTTGGGCTAGGGTTAGGGTTAGGGTTAGGGTTAGGGTTAGGGTTATGGTTAGTTGGGTTTGGGTTATGGTTAGGGTTATTTTGGTAAAGGTTAGGCTTATGGTTAGTGTTAGGGCTAGTTGGTTTAGGGTTAGGGTTAGGGTTATTTGGTTTAGGGTTAGGTTTAGGGTCAGGGTTAGGGTTAGGGTTAGGGTTATTTGGTTTAGGTTTAGGTTTAGGGTCAGGGTTAGGGTTAGGGTTAGGGTTATTTGGGCTAGGGTTAGGGTTAGGGTTAGGGTTAGGGTTAGGGTTAGTTGGGTTAGGGTTAGGGTTAGGGTTAGGGTTAGGGTTAGGGTTATTTGGGCTAGGGTTAGGGTTAGGGTTAGGGTTAGGGTTAGGGTTATGGTTAGTTGGGTTTGGGTTATGGTTAGGGTTATTTTGGTAAAGGTTAGGCTTATGGTTAGTGTTAGGGCTAGTTGGTTTAGGGTTAGGGTTAGGGTTATTTGGTTTAGGGTTAGGTTTAGGGTCAGGGTTAGGGTTAGGGTTAGGGTTATTTGGGCTAGGGTTAGGGTTAGGGTTAGGGTTAGGGTTAGGGTTATGGTTAGTTGGGTTTGGGTTATGGTTAGGGTTATTTTGGTAAAGGTTAGGCTTATGGTTAGTGTTAGGGCTAGTTGGTTTAGGGTTAGGGTTAGGGTTATTTGGTTTAGGGTTAGGTTTAGGGTCAGGGTTAGGGTTAGGGTTAGGGTTATTTGGTTTAGGTTTAGGTTTAGGGTCAGGGTTAGGGTTAGGGTTATTTGGGCTAGGGTTAGGGTTAGGGTTAGGGTTAGGGTTAGGGTTAGTTGGGTTAGGGTTAGGGTTAGGGTTAGGGTTAGGGTTAGGGTTAGGGTTAGGGTTAGGGTTATTTGGGCTAGGGTTAGGGTTAGGGTTAGGGTTAGGGTTAGGGTTATGGTTAGTTGGGTTTGGGTTATGGTTAGGGTTATTTTGGTAAAGGTTAGGCTTATGGTTAGTGTTAGGGCTAGTTGGTTTAGGGTTAGGGTTAGGGTTATTTGGTTTAGGGTTAGGTTTAGGGTCAGGGTTAGGGTTAGGGTTAGGGTTATTTGGGCTAGGGTTAGGGTTAGGGTTAGGGTTAGGGTTAGGGTTATGGTTAGTTGGGTTTGGGTTATGGTTAGGGTTATTTTGGTAAAGGTTAGGCTTATGGTTAGTGTTAGGGCTAGTTGGTTTAGGGTTAGGGTTAGGGTTATTTGGTTTAGGGTTAGGTTTAGGGTCAGGGTTAGGGTTAGGGTTAGGGTTATTTGGGCTAGGGTTAGGGTTAGGGTTAGGGTTAGGGTTAGGGTTATGGTTAGTTGGGTTTGGGTTATGGTTAGGGTTATTTTGGTAAAGGTTAGGCTTATGGTTTGTGTTAGGGCTAGTTGGTTTAGGGTTAGGGTTAGGGTTATTTGGTTTAGGGTTAGGTTTAGGGTTAGGGTTAGGGTTAGGGTTAGGGTTATTCGGGCTAGGGTTAGGGTTAGGGTTAGGGTTAGGGTTAGGGTTAGGGTTAGGGTTAGGGTTAGGGTTAGGGTTAGGGTTCGGGTTATGGTTAGTTGGGTTTGGGTTATGATTAGGGTTATTTTGTTAAAGGTTAGGCTTATGGTTAGTGTTAGGGCTAGTTGGTTTAGGGTTAGGGTTAGGGTTATTTGGTTTAGGGTTAGGTTTAGGGTCAGGGTTAGGGTTAGGGTTAGGGTTATTTGGGCTAGGGTTAGGGTTAGGGTTAGGGTTAGGGTTAGGGTTAGGGTTATGGTTAGTTGGGTTAGGGTTATGGTTAGGGTTATTTTGGTAAAGGTTAGGATTATGGTTAGTCTAAGGGCTAGTTGGTTTAGGGTTAGGGTTAGGGTTATTTGGTTTAGGGTTAGGTTTAGGGTCAGGGTTAGGGTTAGGGTTAGGGTTATTTGGGCTAGGGTTAGGGTTAGGGTTAGGGTTAGGGTTAGGGTTAGGGTTATGGTTAGTTGGGTTTGGGTTATGGTTAGGGTTATTTTGGTAAAGGTTAGGCTTATGGTTAGTGTTAGGGCTAGTTGGTTTAGGGTTAGGGTTAGGGTTATTTGGTTTAGGTTTAGGTTTAGGGTCAGGGTTAGGGTTAGGGTTAGGGTTATTTGGGCTAGGGTTAGGGTTAGGGTTAGGGTTAGGGTTAGGGTTATGGTTAGTTGGGTTTGGGTTATGGTTAGGGTTATTTTGGTAAAGGTTAGGCTTATGGTTAGTGTTAGGGCTAGTTGGTTTAGGGTTAGGGTTAGGGTTATTTGGTTTAGGTTTAGGTTTAGGGTCAGGGTTAGGGTTAGGGTTAGGGTTATTTGGGCTAGGGTTAGGGTTAGGGTTAGGGTTAGGGTTAGTTGGGTTAGGGTTAGGGTTATGGTTAGTTGGGTTTGGGTTATGGTTAGGGTTATTTTGGTAAAGGTTAGGCTTATGGTTAGTGTTAGGGCTAGTTGGTTTAGGGTTAGGGTTAGGGTTATTTGGTTTAGGGTTAGGTTTAGGGTCAGGGTTAGGGTTAGGGTTATATGGGCTAGGGTTAGGGTTAGGGTTAGGGTTAGGGTTAGGGTTAGGGTTAGGGTTATGGTTAGTTGGGTTTGGGTTATGGTTAGGGTTATTTTGCTAAAGGTTAGGCTTATGGTTAGTGTTAGGGCTAGTTGGTTTAGGGTTAGGGTTAGGGTTATTTGGTTTAGGGTTAGGTTTAGGGTCAGGGTTAGGGTTAGGGTTATTTGGGCTAGGGTTAGGGTTAGGGTTAGGGTTAGGGTTATGGTTAGTTGGGTTTGGGTTATGGTTAGGGTTATTTTGGTAAAGGTTAGGCTTATGGTTAGTGTTAGGGCTAGTTGGTTTAGGGTTAGGGTTAGGGTTATTTGGTTTAGGTTTAGGTTTAGGGTCAGGGTTAAGGTTAGGGTTAGGGTTATTTGGGCTAGGGTTAGGGTTAGGGTTAGGGTTAGTTGGGTTAGGGTTAGGGTTAGGGTTAGGGTTAGGGTTAGGGCTATGGTTAGTTGGGTTTGGGTTATGGTTAGGGTTATTTTGGTAAAGGTTAGGCTTATGGTTTGTGTTAGGGCTAGTTGGTTTAGGGTTAGGGTTAGGGTTATTTGGTTTAGGGTTAGGTGTTAGGGTCAGGGTTAGGGTTAGGGTTAGGGTTATTTGGGCTAGGGTTAGGGTTAGGGTTAGGGTTAGGGTTAGGGTTAGGGTTAGGGTTAGGGTTAGTGTTAGGGTTAGGGTTATGGTTAGTTGGGTTAGGGTTAGGGTTAGGGTTATTTTGGTAAAGGTTAGGCTTATGGTTAGTGTTAGGGCTGGTTGGTTTAGGGTTAGTGTTATGGTTATTTGGTTTAGGGTTAGGTTTAGGGTCAGGGTTAGGGTTAGGGTTAGGGTTATTTGGGCTAGGGTTAGGGTTAGGGTTAGGGTTAGGGTTAGGGTTAGGGTTAGGGTTATGGTTAGTTGGGTTTGGGTTATGGTTAGGGTTATTTTGGTAAAGGTTAGGCTTATGGTTAGTGTTAGGGCTAGTTGGTTTAGGGTTAGGGTTAGGGTTATTTGGTTTAGGGTTAGGTTTAGGGTCAGGGTTAGGGTTAGGGTTAGGGTTATATGGGCTAGGGTTAGGGTTAGGGTTAGGGTTAGGGTTATGGTTAGTTGGGTTTGGGTTATGGTTAGGGTTATTTTGCTAAAGGTTAGGCTTATGGTTAGTGTTAAGGCTAGTTGGTTTAGGGTTAGGGTTAGGCTTATTTGGTTTAGGTTTAGGTTTAGGGTCAGGGTTAGGGTTAGGGTTAGGGTTATTTGGGCTAGGGTTAGGGTTAGGGTTAGGGTTAGGTTTAGTTGGGTTAGGGTTAGGGTTAGGGTTAGGGTTAGGGTTAGGGTTAGGGTTAGGGTTAGTTGGGTTTGGGTTATGGTTAGGGTTATTTTGGTAAAGGTTAGGCTTATGGTTTGTGTTAGGGCTAGTTGGTTTAGGGTTAGGGTTAGGGTTATTTGGTTTAGGGTTAGGTTTAGGGTCAGGGTTAGGGTTAGGGTTATTTGGGCTAGGGTTAGGGTTAGGGTTAGGGTTAGGGTTAGGGTTAGGGTTAGGGTTATGGTTAGTTGGGTTAGGGTTATGGTTAGGGTTATTTTGGTAAAGGTTAGGCTTATGGTTAGTGTTAGTGCTGGTTGGTTTAGGGTTAGTGTTATGGTTATTTGGTTTAGGGTTAGGTTTAGGGTCAGGGTTAGGGTTAGGGTTAGGGTTATTTGGGCTAGGGTTAGGGTTAGGGTTAGGGTTAGGGTTAGGGTTATGGTTAGTTGGGTTTGGGTTATGGTTAGGGTTATTTTGGTAAAGGTTAGGCTTATGGTTAGTGTTAGGGCTAGTTGGTTTAGGGTTAGGGTTAGGGTTATTTGGTTTAGGGTTAGGTTTAGGGTCAGGGTTAGGGTTAGGGTTATATGGGCTAGGGTTAGGGTTAGGGTTAGGGTTAGGGTTAGGGTTAGGGTTAGGGTTATGGTTAGTTGGGTTTGGGTTATGGTTAGGGTTATTTTGGTAAAGGTTAGGCTTATGGTTAGTGTTAGGGCTAGTTGGTTTAGGGTTAGGGTTAGGGTTATTTGGTTTAGGGTTAGGTGTAGGGTCAGGTTTATGGTTAGGGTTAGGGTTATTTGGGCTAGGGTTAGGGTTAGGGTTAGGGTTAGGGTTAGGGTTATGGTTAGTTGGGTTTGGGTTATGGTTAGGGTTATTTTGGTAAAGGTTAGGCTTATGGTTAGTGTTAGGGCTAGTTGGTTTAGGGTTAGGGTTAGGGTTATTTGGTTTAGGGTTAGGTTTAGGGTCAGGGTTAGGGTTAGGGTTAGGGTTATTTGGGCTAGGGTTAGGGTTAGGGTTAGGGTTAGGGTTAGGGTTATGGTTAGTAGGGTTTGGGTTATGGTTAGGGTTATTTTGGTAAAGGTTAGGCTTATGGTTAGTGTTAGGGCTAGTTGGTTTAGGGTTAGGGTCAGGGTTATTTGGTTTAGGGTTAGGTTTAGGGTCAGGGTTAGGGTTAGGGTTAGGGTTATTTGGGCTAGGGTTAGGGTTAGGGTTAGGGTTAGGGTTAGGGTTAGGGTTATGGTTAGTTGGGTTTGGGTTATGGTTAGGGTTATTTTGGTAAAGGTTAGGCTTATGGTTAGTGTTAGGGCTAGTTGGTTTAGGGTTAGGGTTAGGGTTATTTGGTTTAGGGTTAGGTTTAGGGTCAGGGTTAGGGTTAGGGTTAGGGTTATTTGGGCTAGGGTCAGGGTTAGGGTTAGGGTTAGGGTTATTTGGGCTAGGGTTAGGGTTAGGGTTAGGGTTAGGGTTAGGGTTAGTTGGGTTAGGGTTAGGGTTAGGGTTAGGGTTAGGGTTAGGGTTAGGGTTATGGTTAGTTGGGTTTGGGTTATGGTTAGGGTTATTTTGGTAAAGGTTAGGCTTATGGTTTGTGTTAGGGCTAGTTGGTTTAGGGTTAGGGTTAGGGTTATTTGGTTTAGGGTTAGGTTTAGGGTCAGGGTTAGGGTTAGGGTTAGGGTTATTTGGGCTAGGGTTAGGGTTAGGGTTAGGGTTAGGGTTAGGGTTAGGGTTAGGGTTAGGGTTAGGGTTAGTGTTAGGGTTAGGGTTATGGTTAGTTGGGTTAGGGTTATGGTTAGGGTTATTTTGGTAAAGGTTAGGCTTATGGTTAGTGTTAGGGCTGGTTGGTTTAGGGTTAGTGTTATGCTTATTTGGTTTAGGGTTAGGTTTTGGGTCAGGGTTAGGGTTAGGGTTAGGGTTATTTGGGCTAGGGTTAGGGTTAGGGTTAGGGTTAGGGTTATGGTTAGTTGGGTTTGGGTTATGGTTAGGGTTATTTTGGTAAAGGTTAGGCTTATGGTTAGTGTTAGGGCTAGTTGGTTTAGGGTTAGGGTTAGGGTTATTTGGTTTAGGGTTAGGTTTAGGGTCAGGGTTAGGGTTAGGGTTATATGGGCTAGGGTTAGGGTTAGGGTTAGGGTTAGGGTTAGGGTTATGGTTAGTAGGGTTTGGGTTATGGTTAGGGTTATTTTGGTAAAGGTTAGGCTTATGGTTAGTGTTAGGGCTAGTTGGTTTAGGGTTAGGGTCAGGGTTATTTGGTTTAGGGTTAGGTTTAGGGTCAGGGTTAGGGTTAGGGTTAGGGTTATTTGGGCTAGGGTTAGGGTTAGGGTTAGGGTTAGGGTTAGGGTTAGGGTTAGGGTTATGGTTAGTTGGGTTTGGGTTATGGTTAGGGTTATTTTGGTAAAGGTTAGGCTTATGGTTAGTGTTAGGGCTAGTTGGTTTAGGGTTAGGGTTAGGGTTATTTGGTTTAGGGTTAGGTTTAGGGTCAGGGTTAGGGTTAGGGTTAGGGTTATTTGGGCTAGGGTCAGGGTTAGGGTTAGGGTTAGGGTTATTTGGGCTAGGGTTAGGGTTAGGGTTAGGGTTAGGGTTAGGGTTAGGGTTAGTTGGGTTAGGGTTAGGGTTAGGGTTAGGGTTAGGGTTATGGTTAGTTGGGTTTGGGTTATGGTTAGGGTTATTTTGGTAAAGGTTAGGCTTATGGTTTGTGTTAGGGCTAGTTGGTTTAGGGTTAGGGTTAGGGTTATTTGGTTTAGGGTTAGGTTTAGGGTCAGGGTTAGGGTTAGGGTTAGGGTTATTTGGGCTAGGGTTAGGGTTAGGGTTAGGGTTAGGGTTAGGGTTAGGGTTAGGGTTAGGGTTAGGGTTAGGGTTAGTGTTAGGGTTAGGGTTATGGTTAGTTGGGTTAGGGTTATGGTTAGGGTTATTTTGGTAAAGGTTAGGCTTATGGTTAGTGTTAGGGCTGGTTGGTTTAGGGTTAGTGTTATGGTTATTTGGTTTAGGGTTAGGTTTTGGGTCAGGGTTAGGGTTAGGGTTAGGGTTATTTGGGCTAGGGTTAGGGTTAGGGTTAGGGTTAGGGTTAGGGTTATGGTTAGTTGGGTTTGGGTTATGGTTAGGGTTATTTTGGTAAAGGTTAGGCTTATGGTTAGTGTTAGGGCTAGTTGGTTTAGGGTTAGGGTTAGGGTTATTTGGTTTAGGGTTAGGTTTAGGGTCAGGGTTAGGGTTAGGGTTATATGGGCTAGGGTTAGGGTTAGGGTTAGGGTTAGGGTTAGGGTTAGGGTTAGGGTTAGGGTTAGGGTTAAGGTTAGTTGGGTTTGGGTTATGGTTAGGGTTATTTTGGTAAAGGTTAGGCTTATGGTTAGTGTTAGGGCTAGTTGGTTTAGGGTTAGGGTTAGGGTTATTTGGTTTAGGGTTAGGTTTAGGGTCAGGGTTAGGGTTAGGGTTATTTGGGCTAGGGTTAGGGTTAGGGTTAGGGTTAGGGTTAGGGTTAGGGTTAGGGTTATGGTTAGTTGGGTTTGGGTTATGGGTAGGGTTATTTTGGTAAAGGTTAGGCTTATGGTTAGTGTTAGGGATAGTTGGTTTAGGGTTAGGGTTAGGGTTATTTGGTTTAGGGTTAGGTTTAGGGTCAGGGTTAGGGTTAGGGTTAGGGTTATTTGGGCTAGGGTTAGGGTTAGGGTTAGGGTTAGGGTTAGGGTTAGGGTTATGGTTAGTTGGGTTAGGGTTATGGTTAGGGTTATTTTGGTAAAGGTTAGGCTTATGGTTAGTGTTAGGGCTAGTTGGTTTAGGGTTAGGGTTAGGGTTATTTGGTTTAGGGTTAGGTTTAGGGTCAGGGTTAGGGTTAGGGTTAGGGTTATTTGGGCTAGGGTTAGGGTTAGGGTTAGGGTTAGGGTTAGGGTTAGGGTTAGGGTTATGGTTAGTTGGGTTAGGGTTATGGTTAGGGTTATTTTGGTAAAGGTTAGGCTTATGGTTAGTGTTAGGGCTGGTTGGTTTAGGGTTAGTGTTTTGGTTATTTGGTTTAGGGTTAGGTTTAGGGTCAGGGTTAGGGTTAGGGTTATTTGGGCTAGGGTTAGGGTTAGGGTTAGGGTTAGGGTTAGGGTTAGGGTTATGGTTAGTTGGGTTTGGGTTATGGTTAGGGTTATTTTGGTAAAGGTTAGGCTTATGGTTAGTGTTAGGGCTAGTTGGTTTAGGGTTAGGGTTAGGGTTATTTGGTTTAGGGTTAGGTGTAGGGTCAGGTTTATGGTTAGGGTTAGGGTTATTTGGGCTAGGGTTAGGGTTAGGGTTAGGGTTAGGGTTAGGGTTAGGGTTAGGGTTATGGTTAGTTGGGTTTGGGTTATGGTTAGGGTTATATTGGTAAAGGTTAGGCTTATGGTTAGTGTTAGGGCTAGTTGGTTTAGGGTTAGGGTTAGGGTTATTTGGTTTAGGGTTAGGTTTAGGGTCAGGGTTAGGGTTAGGGTTAGGGTTATTTGGGCTAGGGTTAGGGTTAGGGTTAGGGTTAGGGTTAGGGTTATGGTTAGTTGGGTTTGGGTTATGGTTAGGGTTATTTTGGTAAAGGTTAGGCTTATGGTTAGTGTTAGGGCTAGTTGGTTTAGGGTTAGGGTTAGGGTTATTTGGTTTAGGGTTAGGTGTAGGGTCAGGTTTATGGTTAGGGTTAGGGTTATTTGGGCTAGGGTTAGGGTTAGGGTTAGGGTTAGGGTTAGGGTTATGGTTAGTTGGGTTTGGGTTATGGGTAGGGTTATTTTGGTAAAGGTTAGGCTTATGGTTAGTGTTAGGGCTAGTTGGTTTAGGGTTAGGGTTAGGGTTATTTGGTTTAGGGTTAGGTTTAGGGTCAGGGTTAGGGTTAGGGTTAGGGTTATTTGGGCTAGGGTTAGGGTTAGGGTTAGGGTTAGGGTTAGGGTTATGGTTAGTTGGGTTTGGGTTATGGTTAGGGTTATTTTGGTAAAGGTTAGGCTTATGGTTAGTGTTAGGGCTAGTTGGTTTAGGGTTAGGGTTAGGGTTATTTGGTTTAGGGTTAGGTTTAGGGTCAGGGTTAGGGTTAGGGTTATTTGGGCTAGGGTTAGGGTTAGGTTTAGGGTTAGGGTTAGGGTTAGGGTTATGGTTAGTTGGGTTTGGGTTATGGTTAGGGTTATTTTGCTAAAGGTTAGGCTTATGGTTAGTGTTAAGGCTAGTTGGTTTAGGGTTCGGGTTAGGGTTATTTGGTTTAGGTTTAGGTTTAGGGTCAGGGTTAGGGTTAGGGTTAGGGTTATTTGGGCTAGGGTTAGGGTTAGGGTTAGGGTTAGGGTTAGGTTTAGTTGGGTTAGGGTTAGGGTTAGGGTTAGGGTTAGGGTTAGGGTTAGGGTTAGGGTTAGTTGGGTTTGGGTTATGGTTAGGGTTATTTTGGTAAAGGTTAGGCTTATGGTTTGTGTTAGGGCTAGTTGGTTTAGGGTTAGGGTTTGGGTTATTTGGTTTAGGGTTAGGTTTAGGGTCAGGGTTAGGGTTAGGGTTATTTGGGCTAGGGTTAGGGTTAGGGTTAGGGTTAGGGTTAGGGTTAGGGTTAGGGTTAGGGTTAGTGTTAGGGTTAGGGTTATGGTTAGTTGGGTTAGGGTTATGGTTAGGGTTATTTTGGTAAAGGTTAGGCTTATGGTTAGTGTTAGTGCTGGTTGGTTTAGGGTTAGTGTTATGGTTATTTGGTTTAGGGTTAGGTTTAGGGTCAGGGTTAGGGTTAGGGTTAGGGTTATTTGGGCTAGGGTTAGGGTTAGGGTTAGGGTTAGGGTTAGGGTTATGGTTAGTTGGGTTTGGGTTATGGTTAGGGTTATTTTGGTAAAGGTTAGGCTTATGGTTAGTGTTAGGGCTAGTTGGTTTAGGGTTAGGGTTAGGGTTATTTGGTTTAGGGTTAGGTGTAGGGTCAGGTTTATGGTTAGGGTTAGGGTTATTTGGGCTAGGGTTAGGGTTAGGGTTAGGGTTAGGGTTAGGGTTATGGTTAGGGTTAGGGTTAGGGTTAGGGTTATTTGGGCTAGGGTTAGGGTTAGGGTTAGGGTTAGGGTTAGGGTTAGGGTTAGGGTTAGGGTTAGGGTTATGGTTAGTTGGGTTTGGGTTATGGTTAGGGTTATTTTGGTAAAGGTTAGGCTTATGGTTAGTGTTAGGGCTAGTTGGTTTAGGGTTAGGGTTAGGGTTATTTGGTTTAGGGTTAGGTTTAGGGTCAGGGTTAGGGTTAGGGTTAGGGTTATATGGGCTAGGGTTAGGGTTAGGGTTAGGGTTAGGGTTAGGGTTAGGGTTAGGGTTATGGTTAGTTGGGTTTGGGTTATGGTTAGGGTTATTTTGGTAAAGGTTAGGCTTATGGTTAGTGTTAGGGCTAGTTGGTTTAGGGTTAGGGTTAGGGTTATTTGGTTTAGGGTTAGGTTTAGGGTCAGGGTTAGGGTTAGGGTTAGGGTTATTTGGGCTAGGGTCAGGGTTAGGGTTAGGGTTAGGGTTATTTGGGCTAGGGTTAGGGTTAGGGTTAGGGTTAGGGTTAGGGTTAGTTGGGTTAGGGTTAGGGTTAGGGTTAGGGTTAGGGTTAGGGTTATGGTTAGTTGGGTTTGGGTTATGGTTAGGGTTATTTTGGTAAAGGTTAGGCTTATGGTTTGTGTTAGGGCTAGTTGGTTTAGGGTTAGGGTTAGGGTTATTTGGTTTAGGGTTAGGTTTAGGGTCAGGGTTAGGGTTAGGGTTAGGGTTATTTGGGCTAGGGTTAGGGTTAGGGTTAGGGTTAGGGTTAGGGTTAGGGTTAGGGTTAGTGTTAGGGTTAGGGTTATGGTTAGTTGGGTTAGGGTTATGGTTAGGGTTATTTTGGTAAAGGTTAGGCTTATGGTTAGTGTTAGGGCTGGTTGGTTTAGGGTTAGTGTTATGGTTATTTGGTTTAGGGTTAGGTTTTGGGTCAGGGTTAGGGTTAGGGTTATTTGGGCTAGGGTTAGGGTTAGGGTTAGGGTTAGGGTTATGGTTAGTTGGGTTTGGGTTATGGTTAGGGTTATTTTGGTAAAGGTTAGGCTTATGGTTAGTGTTAGGGCTAGTTGGTTTAGGGTTAGGGTTAGGGTTATTTGGTTTAGGGTTAGGTTTAGGGTCAGGGTTAGGGTTAGGGTTAGGGTTATATGGGCTAGGGTTAGGGTTAGTGTTAGGGTTAGGGTTAGGGTTAGGGTTAGGGTTAGGGTTAGGGTTTGTTGGGTTTGGGTTATGGTTAGGGTTATTTTGCTAAAGGTTAGGCTTATGGTTAGTGTTAGGGCTAGTTGGTTTAGGGTTAGGGTTAGGGTTATTTGGTTTAGGGTTAGGTTTAGGGTCAGGGTTAGGGTTAGGGTTATTTGGGCTAGGGTTAGGGTTAGGGTTAGGGTTAGGGTTAGGGTTAGGGTTAGGGTTATGGTTAGTTGGGTTTGGGTTATGGGTAGGGTTATTTTGGTAAAGGTTAGGCTTATGGTTAGTGTTAGGGATAGTTGGTTTAGGGTTAGGGTTAGGGTTATTTGGTTTAGGGTTAGGTTTAGGGTCAGGGTTAGGGTTAGGGTTAGGGTTATTTGGGCTAGGGTTAGGGTTAGGGTTAGGGTTAGGGTTAGGGTTATGGTTAGTTGGGTTAGGGTTATGGTTAGGGTTATTTTGGTAAAGGTTAGGCTTATGGTTAGTGTTAGGGCTAGTTGGTTTAGGGTTAGGGTTAGGGTTATTTGGTTTAGGGTTAGGTTTAGGGTCAGGGTTAGGGTTAGGGTTAGGGTTATTTGGGCTAGGGTTACGGTTAGGGTTAGGGTTAGGGTTAGGGTTAGGGTTAGGGTTAGGGTTATGGTTAGTTGGGTTAGGGTTATGGTTAGGGTTATTTTGGTAAAGGTTAGGCTTATGGTTAGTGTTAGGGCTGGTTGGTTTAGGGTTAGTGTTTTGGTTATTTGGTTTAGGGTTAGGTTTAGGGTCAGGGTTAGGGTTAGGGTTATTTGGGCTAGGGTTAGGGTTAGGGTTAGGGTTAGGGTTAGGGTTAGGGTTAGGGTTATGGTTAGTTGGGTTTGGGTTATGGTTAGGGTTATTTTGGTAAAGGTTAGGCTTATGGTTAGTGTTAGGGCTAGTTGGTTTAGGGTTAGGGTTAGGGTTATTTGGTTTAGGGTTAGGTGTAGGGTCAGGTTTATGGTTAGGGTTAGGGTTATTTGGGCTAGGGTTAGGGTTAGGGTTAGGGTTAGGGTTATGGTTAGTTGGGTTTGGGTTATGGTTAGGGTTATTTTGGTAAAGGTTAGGCTTATGGTTAGTGTTAGGGCTAGTTGGTTTAGGGTTAGGGTTAGGGTTATTTGGTTTAGGGTTAGGTTTAGGGTCAGGGTTAGGGTTAGGGTTATTTGGTTTAGGTTTAGGTTTAGGGTCAGGGTTAGGGTTAGGGTTAGGGTTATTTGGGCTAGGGTTAGGGTTAGGGTTAGGGTTAGGGTTAGGGTTAGTTGGGTTAGGGTTAGGGTTAGGGTTAGGGTTAGGGTTAGGGTTAGGGTTATTTGGGCTAGGGTTAGGGTTAGGGTTAGGGTTAGGGTTAGGGTTATGGTTAGTTGGGTTTGGGTTATGGTTAGGGTTATTTTGCTAAAGGTTAGGCTTATGGTTAGTGTTAGGGCTAGTTGGTTTAGGGTTAGGGTTAGGGTTATTTGGTTTAGGGTTAGGTTTAGGGTCAGGGTTAGGGTTAGGGTTAGGGTTATTTGGGCTAGGGTTAGGGTTAGGGTTAGGGTTAGGGTTAGGGTTAGGGTTATGGTTAGTAGGGTTTGGGTTATGGTTAGGGTTATTTTGGTAAAGGTTAGGCTTATGGTTAGTGTTAGGGCTAGTTGGTTTAGGGTTAGGGTTAGGGTTATTTGGTTTAGGGTTAGGTTTAGGGTCAGGGTTAGGGTTAGGGTTAGGGTTATTTGGTTTAGGTTTAGGTTTAGGGTCAGGGTTAGGGTTAGGGTTATTTGGGCTAGGGTTAGGGTTAGGGTTAGGGTTAGGGTTAGGGTTAGTTGGGTTAGGGTTAGGGTTAGGGTTAGGGTTAGGGTTAGGGTTAGGGTTAGGGTTAGGGTTATTTGGGCTAGGGTTAGGGTTAGGGTTAGGGTTAGGGTTAGGGTTATGGTTAGTTGGGTTTGGGTTATGGTTAGGGTTATTTTGGTAAAGGTTAGGCTTATGGTTAGTGTTAGGGCTAGTTGGTTTAGGGTTAGGGTTAGGGTTATTTGGTTTAGGGTTAGGTTTAGGGTCAGGGTTAGGGTTAGGGTTAGGGTTATTTGGGCTAGGGTTAGGGTTAGGGTTAGGGTTAGGGTTAGGGTTATGGTTAGTTGGGTTTGGGTTATGGTTAGGGTTATTTTGGTAAAGGTTAGGCTTATGGTTTGTGTTAGGGCTAGTTGGTTTAGGGTTAGGGTTAGGGTTATTTGGTTTAGGGTTAGGTTTAGGGTTAGGGTTAGGGTTAGGGTTAGGGTTATTTGGGCTAGGGTTAGGGTTAGGGTTAGGGTTAGGGTTAGGGTTAGGGTTAGGGTTAGGGTTCGGGTTATGGTTAGTTGGGTTTGGGTTATGATTAGGGTTATTTTGTTAAAGGTTAGGCTTATGGTTAGTGTTAGGGCTAGTTGGTTTAGGGTTAGGGTTAGGGTTATTTGGTTTAGGGTTAGGTTTAGGGTCAGGGTTAGGGTTAGGGTTAGGGTTATTTGGGCTAGGGTTAGGGTTAGGGTTAGGGTTAGGGTTAGGGTTAGGGTTATGGTTAGTTGGGTTAGGGTTATGGTTAGGGTTATTTTGGTAAAGGTTAGGATTATGGTTAGTCTAAGGGCTAGTTGGTTTAGGGTTAGGGTTAGGGTTATTTGGTTTAGGGTTAGGTTTAGGGTCAGGGTTAGGGTTAGGGTTAGGGTTATTTGGGCTAGGGTTAGGGTTAGGGTTAGGGTTAGGGTTAGGGTTAGGGTTATGGTTAGCTGGGTTTGGGTTATGGTTAGGGTTATTTTGGTAAAGGTTAGGCTTATGGTTAGTGTTAGGGCTAGTTGGTTTAGGGTTAGGGTTAGGGTTATTTGGTTTAGGTTTAGGTTTAGGGTCAGGGTTAGGGTTAGGGTTAGGGTTATTTGGGCTAGGGTTAGGGTTAGGGTTAGGGTTAGGGTTAGGGTTAGGGTTAGGGTTATGGTTAGTTGGGTTTGGGTTATGGTTAGGGTTATTTTGGTAAAGGTTAGGCTTATGGTTAGTGTTAGGGCTAGTTGGTTTAGGGTTAGGGTTAGGGTTATTTGGTTTAGGGTTAGGTTTAGGGTCAGGGTTAGGGTTAGGGTTAGGGTTATTTGGGCTAGGGTTAGGGTTAGGGTTAGGGTTAGTTGGGTTAGGGTTAGGGTTATGGTTAGTTGGGTTTGGGTTATGGTTAGGGTTATTTTGGTAAAGGTTAGGCTTATGGTTAGTGTTAGGGCTAGTTGGTTTAGGGTTAGGGTTAGGGTTATTTGGTTTAGGGTTAGGTTTAGGGTCAGGGTTAGGGTTAGGGTTATATGGGCTAGGGTTAGGGTTAGGGTTAGGGTTAGGGTTATGGTTAGTTGGGTTTGGGTTATGGTTAGGGTTATTTTGCTAAAGGTTAGGCTTATGGTTAGTGTTAGGGCTAGTTGGTTTAGGGTTAGGGTTAGGGTTATTTGGTTTAGGGTTAGGTTTAGGGTCAGGGTTAGGGTTAGGGTTATTTGGGCTAGGGTTAGGGTTAGGGTTAGGGTTATGGTTAGTTGGGTTTGGGTTATGGTTAGGGTTATTTTGGTAAAGGTTAGGCTTATGGTTAGTGTTAGGGCTAGTTGGTTTAGGGTTAGGGTTAGGGTTATTTGGTTTAGGTTTAGGTTTAGGGTCAGGGTTAGGGTTAGGGTTAGGGTTATTTGGGCTAGGGTTAGGGTTAGGGTTAGGGTTAGTTGGGTTAGGGTTAGGGTTAGGGTTAGGGTTAGGGTTAGGGTTAGGGTTAGGGCTATGGTTAGTTGGGTTTGGGTTATGGTTAGGGTTATTTTGGTAAAGGTTAGGCTTATGGTTTGTGTTAGGGCTAGTTGGTTTAGGGTTAGGGTTAGGGTTATTTGGTTTAGGGTTAGGTTTAGGGTCAGGGTTAGGGTTAGGGTTAGGGTTATTTGGGCTAGGGTTAGGGTTAGGGTTAGGGTTAGGGTTAGGGTTAGGGTTAGGGTTAGTGTTAGGGTTAGGGTTATGGTTAGTTGGGTTAGGGTTATGGTTAGGGTTATTTTGGTAAAGGTTAGGCTTATGGTTAGTGTTAGGGCTGGTTGGTTTAGGGTTAGTGTTATGGTTATTTGGTTTAGGGTTAGGTTTAGGGTCAGGGTTAGGGTTAGGGTTAGGGTTATTTGGGCTAGGGTTAGGGTTAGGGTTAGGGTTAGGGTTAGGGTTAGGGTTATGGTTAGTTGGGTTTGGGTTATGGTTAGGGTTATTTTGGTAAAGGTTAGGCTTATGGTTAGTGTTAGGGCTAGTTGGTTTAGGGTTAGGGTTAGGGTTATTTGGTTTAGGGTTAGGTTTAGGGTCAGGGTTAGGGTTAGGGTTAGGGTTATATGGGCTAGGGTTAGGGTTAGGGTTAGGGTTAGGGTTATGGTTAGTTGGGTTTGGGTTATGGTTAGGGTTATTTTGCTAAAGGTTAGGCTTATGGTTAGTGTTAAGGCTAGTTGGTTTAGGGTTAGGGTTAGGGTTATTTGGTTTAGGTTTAGGTTTAGGGTCAGGGTTAGGGTTAGGGTTAGGGTTATTTGGGCTAGGGTTAGGGTTAGGGTTAGGGTTAGGTTTAGTTGGGTTAGGGTTAGGGTTAGGGTTAGGGTTAGGGTTAGGGTTAGGGTTAGTTGGGTTTGGGTTATGGTTAGGGTTATTTTGGTAAAGGTTAGGCTTATGGTTTGTGTTAGGGCTAGTTGGTTTAGGGTTAGGGTTAGGGTTATTTGGTTTAGGGTTAGGTTTAGGGTCAGGGTTAGGGTTAGGGTTATTTGGGCTAGGGTTAGGGTTAGGGTTAGGGTTAGGGTTAGGGTTAGGGTTAGGGTTAGGGTTATGGTTAGTTGGGTTAGGGTTATGGTTAGGGTTATTTTGGTAAAGGTTAGGCTTATGGTTAGTGTTAGTGCTGGTTGGTTTAGGGTTAGTGTTATGGTTATTTGGTTTAGGGTTAGGTTTAGGGTCAGGGTTAGGGTTAGGGTTAGGGTTATTTGGGCTAGGGTTAGGGTTAGGGTTAGGGTTAGGGTTAGGGTTATGGTTAGTTGGGTTTGGGTTATGGTTAGGGTTATTTTGGTAAAGGTTAGGCTTATGGTTAGTGTTAGGGCTAGTTGGTTTAGGGTTAGGGTTAGGGTTATTTGGTTTAGGGTTAGGTTTAGGGTCAGGGTTAGGGTTAGGGTTATATGGGCTAGGGTTAGGGTTAGGGTTAGGGTTAGGGTTAGGGTTAGGGTTATGGTTAGTTGGGTTTGGGTTATGGTTAGGGTTATTTTGGTAAAGGTTAGGCTTATGGTTAGTGTTAGGGCTAGTTGGTTTAGGGTTAGGGTCAGGGTTATTTGGTTTAGGGTTAGGTTTAGGGTCAGGGTTAGGGTTAGGGTTAGGGTTATTTGGGCTAGGGTTAGGGTTAGGGTTAGGGTTAGGGTTAGGGTTAGGGTTAGGGTTATGGTTAGTTGGGTTTGGGTTATGGTTAGGGTTATTTTGGTAAAGGTTAGGCTTATGGTTAGTGTTAGGGCTAGTTGGTTTAGGGTTAGGGTTAGGGTTATTTGGTTTAGGGTTAGGTTTAGGGTCAGGGTTAGGGCTAGGGTTAGGGTTATTTGGGCTAGGGTCAGGGTTAGGGTTAGGGTTAGGGTTATTTGGGCTAGGGTTAGGGTTAGGGTTAGGGTTAGGGTTAGGGTTAGGGTTAGTTGGGTTAGGGTTAGGGTTAGGGTTAGGGTTAGGGTTAGGGTTATGGTTAGTTGGGTTTGGGTTATGGTTAGGGTTATTTTGGTAAAGGTTAGGCTTATGGTTTGTGTTAGGGCTAGTTGGTTTAGGGTTAGGGTTAGGGTTATTTGGTTTAGGGTTAGGTTTAGGGTCAGGGTTAGGGTTAGGGTTAGGGTTATTTGGGCTAGGGTTAGGGTTAGGGTTAGGGTTAGGGTTAGGGTTAGGGTTAGGGTTAGGGTTAGGGTTAGGGTTAGTGTTAGGGTTAGGGTTATGGTTAGTTGGGTTAGGGTTATGGTTAGGGTTATTTTGGTAAAGGTTAGGCTTATGGTTAGTGTTAGGGCTGGTTGGTTTAGGGTTAGTGTTATGGTTATTTGGTTTAGGGTTAGGTTTTGGGTCAGGGTTAGGGTTAGGGTTAGGGTTATTTGGGCTAGGGTTAGGGTTAGGGTTAGGGTTAGGGTTATGGTTAGTTGGGTTTGGGTTATGGTTAGGGTTATTTTGGTAAAGGTTAGGCTTATGGTTAGTGTTAGGGCTAGTTGGTTTAGGGTTAGGGTTAGGGTTATTTGGTTTAGGGTTAGGTTTAGGGTCAGGGTTAGGGTTAGGGTTATATGGGCTAGGGTTAGGGTTAGGGTTAGGGTTAGGGTTAGGGTTAGGGTTAGGGTTAAGGTTAGTTGGGTTTGGGTTATGGTTAGGGTTATTTTGGTAAAGGTTAGGCTTATGGTTAGTGTTAGGGCTAGTTGGTTTAGGGTTAGGGTTAGGGTTATTTGGTTTAGGGTTAGGTTTAGGGTCAGGGTTAGGGTTAGGGTTATTTGGGCTAGGGTTAGGGTTAGGGTTAGGGTTAGGGTTAGGGTTATGGTTAGTTGGGTTTGGGTTATGGGTAGGGTTATTTTGGTAAAGGTTAGGCTTATGGTTAGTGTTAGGGATAGTTGGTTTAGGGTTAGGGTTAGGGTTATTTGGTTTAGGGTTAGGTTTAGGGTCAGGGTTAGGGTTAGGGTTAGGGTTATTTGGGCTAGGGTTAGGGTTAGGGTTAGGGTTAGGGTTAGGGTTAGGGTTATGGTTAGTTGGGTTAGGGTTATGGTTAGGGTTATTTTGGTAAAGGTTAGGCTTATGGTTAGTGTTAGGGCTAGTTGGTTTAGGGTTAGGGTTAGGGTTATTTGGTTTAGGGTTAGGTTTAGGGTCAGGGTTAGGGTTAGGGTTAGGGTTATTTGGGCTAGGGTTAGGGTTAGGGTTAGGGTTAGGGTTAGGGTTAGGGTTAGGGTTAGGGTTAGGGTTAGTTGGGTTAGGGTTATGGTTAGGGTTATTTTGGTAAAGGTTAGGCTTATGGTTAGTGTTAGGGCTGGTTGGTTTAGGGTTAGTGTTTTGGTTATTTGGTTTAGGGTTAGGTTTAGGGTCAGGGTTAGGGTTAGGGTTATTTGGGCTAGGGTTAGGGTTAGGGTTAGGGTTAGGGTTAGGGTTAGGGTTAGGGTTATGGTTAGTTGGGTTTGGGTTATGGTTAGGGTTATTTTGGTAAAGGTTAGGCTTATGGTTAGTGTTAGGGCTAGTTGGTTTAGGGTTAGGGTTAGGGTTATTTGGTTTAGGGTTAGGTTTAGGGTCAGGTTTATGGTTAGGGTTAGGGTTATTTGGGCTAGGGTTAGGGTTAGGGTTAGGGTTAGGGTTAGGGTTATGGTTAGTTGGGTTTGGGTTATGGTTAGGGTTATATTGGTAAAGGTTAGGCTTATGGTTAGTGTTAGGGCTAGTTGGTTTAGGGTTAGGGTTAGGGTTATTTGGTTTAGGGTTAGGTTTAGGGTCAGGGTTAGGGTTAGGGTTAGGGTTATTTGGGCTAGGGTTAGGGTTAGGGTTAGGGTTAGGGTTAGGGTTATGGTTAGTTGGGTTTGGGTTATGGTTAGGGTTATTTTGGTAAAGGTTAGGCTTATGGTTAGTGTTAGGGCTAGTTGGTTTAGGGTTAGGGTTAGGGTTATTTGGTTTAGGGTTAGGTTTAGGGTCAGGGTTAGGGTTAGGGTTAGGGTTATTTGGGCTAGGGTTAGGGTTAGGGTTAGGGTTAGGGTTAGGGTTAGGGTTATGGTTAGTTGGGTTTGGGTTATGGTTAGGGTTATTTTGGTAAAGGTTAGGCTTATGGTTAGTGTTAGGGCTAGTTGGTTTAGGGTTAGGGTTAGGGTTATTTGGTTTAGGGTTAGGTTTAGGGTCAGGGTTAGGGTTAGGGTTAGGGTTATTTGGGCTAGGGTTAGGGTTAGGGTTAGGGTTAGGGTTAGGGTTATGGTTAGTTGGGTTTGGGTTATGGTTAGGGTTATTTTGGTAAAGGTTAGGCTTATGGTTAGTGTTAGGGCTAGTTGGTTTAGGGTTAGGGTTAGGGTTATTTGGTTTAGGGTTAGGTTTAGGGTCAGGGTTAGGGTTAGGGTTAGGGTTATATGGGCTAGGGTTAGGGTTAGGGTTAGGGTTAGGGTTAGGGTTAGGGTTAGGGTTATGGTTAGTTGGGTTTGGGTTATGGTTAGGGTTATTTTGGTAAAGGTTAGGCTTATGGTTAGTGTTAAGGCTAGTTGGTTTAGGGTTAGGGTTAGGGTTATTTGGTTTAGGTTTAGGTTTAGGGTCAGGGTTAGGGTTAGGGTTAGGGTTATTTGGGCTAGGGTTAGGGTTAGGGTTAGGGTTAGGGTTAGGGTTAGTTGGGTTAGGGTTAGGGTTAGGGTTAGGGTTAGGGTTAGGGTTATGGTTAGTTGGGTTTGGGTTATGGTTAGGGTTATTTTGGTAAAGGTTAGGCTTATGGTTAGTGTTAGGGCTAGCTGGTTTAGGGTTAGGGTTAGGGTTATTTGGTTTAGGGTTAGGTTTAGGGTCAGGGTTAGGGTTAGGGTTAGGGTTATATGGGCTAGGGTTAGGGTTAGGGTTAGGGTTAGGGTTAGGGTTAGGGTTAGGGTTAGGGTTATGGTTAGTTGGGTTTGGGTTATGGTTAGGGTTATTTTGCTAAAGGTTAGGCTTATGGTTAGTGTTAGGGCTAGTTGGTTTAGGGTTAGGGTTAGGGTTATTTGGTTTAGGGTTAGGTTTAGGGTCAGGGTTAGGGTTAGGGTTAGGGTTATTTGGGCTAGGGTTAGGGTTAGGGTTAGGGTTAGGGTTAGGGTTAGGGTTAGGGTTATGGTTAGTTGGGTTTGGGTTATGGTTAGGGTTATTTTGGTAAAGGTTAGGCTTATGGTTAGTGTTAGGGCTAGTTGGTTTAGGGTTAGGGTTAGGGTTATTTGGTTTAGGGTTAGGTTTAGGGTCAGGGTTAGGGTTAGGGTTAGGGTTATTTGGGCTAGGGTTAGGGTTAGGGTTAGGGTTAGGGTTAGGGTTATGGTTAGTTGGGTTTGGGTTATGGTTAGGGTTATTTTGGTAATGGTTAGGCATATGGTTAGTGTTAGGGCTAGTTGGTTTAGGGTTAGGGTTAGGGTTATTTGGTTTAGGGTTAGGTTTAGGGTCATGGTTAGGGTTAGGGTTAGGGTTATTTGGGCTAGGGTTAGGGTTAGGGTTAGGGTTAGGGTTAGGGTTATGGTTAGTTGGGTTAGGGTTATGGTTAGGGTTATTTTGGTAAAGGTTAGGCTTATGGTTAGTGTTAGGGCTAGTTGGTTTAGGGTTAGGGTTAGGGTTATTTGGTTTAGGGTTAGGTTTAGGGTCAGGGTTAGGGTTAGGGTTAGGGTTATTTGGGCTAGGGTTAGGGTTAGGGTTAGGGTTAGGGTTAGGGTTAGGGTTAGGGTTAGGGTTAGGGTTATGGTTAGTTGGGTTAGGGTTATGGTTAGGGTTATTTTGGTAAAGGTTAGGCTTATGGTTAGTGTTTGGGCTGGTTGGTTTAGGGTTAGTGTTTTGGTTATTTGGTTTAGGGTTAGGTTTAGGGTCAGGGTTAGGGTTAGGGTTATTTGGGCTAGGGTTAGGGTTAGGGTTAGGGTTAGGGTTAGGGTTAGGGTTAGGGTTATGGTTAGTTGGGTTTGGGTTATGGTTAGGGTTATTTTGGTAAAGGTTAGTCTTATGGTTAGTGTTAGGGCTAGTTGGTTTAGGGTTAGGGTTAGGGTTATTTGGTTTAGGGTTAGGTGTAGGGTCAGGTTTATGGTTAGGGTTAGGGTTATTTGGGCTAGGGTTAGGGTTAGGGTTAGGGTTAGGGTTAGGGTTATGGTTAGTTGGGTTTGGGTTATGGTTAGGGTTATTTTGGTAAAGGTTAGGCTTATGGTTAGTGTTAGGGCTAGTTGGTTTAGGGTTAGGGTTAGGGTTATTTGGTTTAGGGTTAGGTTTAGGGTCAGGGTTAGGGTTAGGGTTAGGGTTATTTGGGCTAGGGTTAGGGTTAGGGTTAGGGTTAGGGTTATGGTTAGTTGGGTTTGGGTTATGGTTAGGGTTATTTTGGTAAAGGTTAGGCTTATGGTTAGTGTTAGGGCTAGTTGGTTTAGGGTTAGGGTTAGGGTTATTTGGTTTAGGGTTAGGTTTAGGGTCAGGGTTAGGGTTAGGGTTAGGGTTATTTGGGCTAGGGTTAGGGTTAGGGTTAGGGTTAGGGTTAGGGTTATGGTTAGTTGGGTTTGGGTTATGGTTAGGGTTATTTTGGTAAAGGTTAGGCTTATGGTTAGTGTTAGGGCTAGTTGGTTTAGGGTTAGGGTTAGGGTTATTTGGTTTAGGGTTAGGTTTAGGGTCAGGGTTAGGGTTAGGGTTAGGGTTATTTGGGCTAGGGTTAGGGTTAGGGTTAGGGTTAGGGTTAGGGTTAGGGTTATGGTTAGTTGGGTTTGGGTTATGGTTAGGGTTATTTTGGTAAAGGTTAGGCTTATGGTTAGTGTTAGGGCTAGTTGGTTTAGGGTTAGGGTTAGGGTTATTTGGTTTAGGGTTAGGTTTAGGGTCAGGGTTAGGGTTAGGGTTAGGGTTATTTGGGCTAGGGTTAGGGTTAGGGTTAGGGTTAGGGTTAGGGTTATGGTTAGTTGGGTTTGGGTTATGGTTAGGGTTATTTTGGTAAAGGTTAGGCTTATGGTTAGTGTTAGGGCTAGTTGGTTTAGGGTTAGGGTTAGGGTTATTTGGTTTAGGGTTAGGTTTAGGGTCAGGGTTAGGGTTAGGGTTAGGGTTATATGGGCTAGGGTTAGGGTTAGGGTTAGGGTTAGGGTTAGGGTTAGGGTTAGGGTTATGGTTAGTTGGGTTTGGGTTATGGTTAGGGTTATTTTGGTAAAGGTTAGGCTTATGGTTAGTGTTAAGGCTAGTTGGTTTAGGGTTAGGGTTAGGGTTATTTGGTTTAGGTTTAGGTTTAGGGTCAGGGTTAGGGTTAGGGTTAGGGTTATTTGGGCTAGGGTTAGGGTTAGGGTTAGGGTTAGGGTTAGGGTTAGTTGGGTTAGGGTTAGGGTTAGGGTTAGGGTTAGGGTTAGGGTTATGGTTAGTTGGGTTTGGGTTATGGTTAGGGTTATTTTGGTAAAGGTTAGGCTTATGGTTTGTGTTAGGGCTAGTTGGTTTAGGGTTAGGGTTAGGGTTATTTGGTTTAGGGTTAGGTTTAGGGTCAGGGTTAGGGTTAGGGTAAGGGTTATTTGGGCTAGGGTTAGGGTTGGGTTAGGGTTAGGGTTAGGGTTAGGGTTAGGGTTAGGGTTAGGGTTAGGGTTAGGGTTAGGGTTAGGGTTATGGTTAGTTGGGTTTGGGTTATGGTTAGGGTTATTTTGGTAAAGGTTAGGCTTATGGTTAGTGTTAGGGCTAGCTGGTTTAGGGTTAGGGTTAGGGTTATTTGGTTTAGGGTTAGGTTTAGGGTCAGGGTTAGGGTTAGGGTTAGGGTTATATGGGCTAGGGTTAGGGTTAGGGTTAGGGTTAGGGTTAGGGTTAGGGTTAGGGTTAGGGTTATGGTTAGTTGGGTTTGGGTTATGGTTAGGGTTATTTTGCTAAAGGTTAGGCTTATGGTTAGTGTTAGGGCTAGTTGGTTTAGGGTTAGGGTTAGGGTTATTTGGTTTAGGGTTAGGTTTAGGGTCAGGGTTAGGGTTAGGGTTAGGGTTATTTGGGCTAGGGTTAGGGTTAGGGTTAGGGTTAGGGTTAGGGTTAGGGTTAGGGTTATGGTTAGTTGGGTTTGGGTTATGGTTAGGGTTATTTTGGTAAAGGTTAGGCTTATGGTTAGTGTTAGGGCTAGTTGGTTTAGGGTTAGGGTTAGGGTTATTTGGTTTAGGGTTAGGTTTAGGGTCAGGGTTAGGGTTAGGGTTAGGGTTATTTGGGCTAGGGTTAGGGTTAGGGTTAGGGTTAGGGTTAGGGTTATGGTTAGTTGGGTTTGGGTTATGGTTAGGGTTATTTTGGTAAAGGTTAGGCATATGGTTAGTGTTAGGGCTAGTTGGTTTAGGGTTAGGGTTAGGGTTATTTGGTTTAGGGTTAGGTTTAGGGTCATGGTTAGGGTTAGGGTTAGGGTTATTTGGGCTAGGGTTAGGGTTAGGGTTAGGGTTAGGGTTAGGGTTATGGTTAGTTGGGTTAGGGTTATGGTTAGGGTTATTTTGGTAAAGGTTAGGCTTATGGTTAGTGTTAGGGCTAGTTGGTTTAGGGTTAGGGTTAGGGTTATTTGGTTTAGGGTTAGGTTTAGGGTCAGGGTTAGGGTTAGGGTTAGGGTTATTTGGGCTAGGGTTAGGGTTAGGGTTAGGGTTAGGGTTAGGGTTAGGGTTAGGGTTAGGGTTAGGGTTATGGTTAGTTGGGTTAGGGTTATGGTTAGGGTTATTTTGGTAAAGGTTAGGCTTATGGTTAGTGTTTGGGCTGGTTGGTTTAGGGTTAGTGTTTTGGTTATTTGGTTTAGGGTTAGGTTTAGGGTCAGGGTTAGGGTTAGGGTTATTTGGGCTAGGGTTAGGGTTAGGGTTAGGGTTAGGGTTAGGGTTAGGGTTAGGGTTATGGTTAGTTGGGTTTGGGTTATGGTTAGGGTTATTTTGGTAAAGGTTAGTCTTATGGTTAGTGTTAGGGCTAGTTGGTTTAGGGTTAGGGTTAGGGTTATTTGGTTTAGGGTTAGGTGTAGGGTCAGGTTTATGGTTAGGGTTAGGGTTATTTGGGCTAGGGTTAGGGTTAGGGTTAGGGTTAGGGTTAGGGTTATGGTTAGTTGGGTTTGGGTTATGGTTAGGGTTATTTTGGTAAAGGTTAGGCTTATGGTTAGTGTTAGGGCTAGTTGGTTTAGGGTTAGGGTTAGGGTTATTTGGTTTAGGGTTAGGTTTAGGGTCAGGGTTAGGGTTAGGGTTAGGGTTATTTGGGCTAGGGTTAGGGTTAGGGTTAGGGTTAGGGTTATGGTTAGTTGGGTTTGGGTTATGGTTAGGGTTATTTTGGTAAAGGTTAGGCTTATGGTTAGTGTTAGGGCTAGTTGGTTTAGGGTTAGGGTTAGGGTTATTTGGTTTAGGGTTAGGTTTAGGGTCAGGGTTAGGGTTAGGGTTAGGGTTATTTGGGCTAGGGTTAGGGTTAGGGTTAGGGTTAGGGTTAGGGTTATGGTTAGTTGGGTTTGGGTTATGGTTAGGGTTATTTTGGTAAAGGTTAGGCTTATGGTTAGTGTTAGGGCTGGTTGGTTTAGGGTTAGGGTTAGGGTTATTTGGTTTAGGGTTAGGTTTAGGGTCAGGGTTAGGGTTAGGGTTAGGGTTATTTGGGCTAGGGTTAGGGTTAGGGTTAGGGTTAGGGTTAGGGTTAGGGTTAGGGTTATGGTTAGTTGGGTTTGGGTTATGGTTAGGGTTATTTTGGTAAAGGTTAGGCTTATGGTTTGTGTTAGGGC
The DNA here is from genome assembly GCF_052056855.1 of Sturnus vulgaris. NCBI lineage: Eukaryota > Metazoa > Chordata > Aves > Passeriformes > Sturnidae > Sturnus > Sturnus vulgaris. The sequence goes on along the minus strand of NW_028276507.1, from coordinate 46,230 downwards.
TAGTTGGTTTAGGGTTAGGGTTAGGGTTATTTGGTTTAGGGTTAGGTTTAGGGTCAGGGTTAGGGTTAGGGTTAGGGTTATATGGGCTAGGGTTAGGGTTAGGGTTAGGGTTAGGGTTAGGGTTAGGGTTATGGTTAGTTGGGTTTGGGTTATGGTTAGGGTTATTTTGGTAAAGGTTAGGCTTATGGTTAGTGTTAAGGCTAGTTGGTTTAGGGTTAGGGTTAGGGTTATTTGGTTTAGGTTTAGGTTTAGGGTCAGGGTTAGGGTTAGGGTTAGGGTTATTTGGGCTAGGGTTAGGGTTAGGGTTAGGGTTAGGGTTAGGGTTAGTTGGGTTAGGGTTAGGGTTAGGGTTAGGGTTAGGGTTAGGGTTATGGTTAGTTGGGTTTGGGTTATGGTTAGGGTTATTTTGGTAAAGGTTAGGCTTATGGTTTGTGTTAGGGCTAGTTGGTTTAGGGTTAGGGTTAGGGTTATTTGGTTTAGGGTTAGGTTTAGGGTCAGGGTTAGGGTTAGGGTAAGGGTTATTTGGGCTAGGGTTAGGGTTGGGTTAGGGTTAGGGTTAGGGTTAGGGTTAGTGTTGGGGTTAGGGTTATGGTTAGTTGGGTTAGGGTTATGGTTAGGGTTATTTTGGTAAAGGTTAGGCTTATGGTTAGTGTTCGTGCTGGTTGGTTTAGGGTTAGGGTTAGGGTTATTTGGTTTAGGGTTAGGTTTAGGGTCAGGGTTAGGGTTAGGGTTAGGGTTATTTGGGCTAGGGTTAGGGTTAGGGTTAGGGTTAGGGTTAGGGTTAGGGTTATGGTTAGTTGGGTTTGGGTTATGGTTAGGGTTATTTTGGTAAAGGTTAGGCTTATGGTTAGTGTTAGGGCTAGTTGGTTTAGGGTTAGGGTTAGGGTTATTTGGTTTAGGGTTAGTTTTAGGGTCAGGGTTAGGGTTAGGGTTAGGGTTATATGGGCTAGGGTTAGGGTTAGGGTTAGGGTTAGGGTTAGGGTTAGGGTTATGGTTAGTTGGGTTAGGGTTATGGTTAGGGTTATTTTGGTAAAGGTTAGGCTTATGGTTAGTGTTAGGGCTAGTTGGTTTAGGGTTAGGGTTAGGGTTATTTGGTTTAGGGTTAGGTGTAGGGTCAGGTTTATGGTTAGGGTTAGGGTTATTTGGGCTAGGGTTAGGGTTAGGGTTAGGGTTAGGGTTAGGGTTAGGGTTATGGTTAGTTGGGTTTGGGTTATGGTTAGGGTTATTTTGGTAAAGGTTAGGCTTATGGTTAGTGTTAGGGCTAGTTGGTTTAGGGTTAGGGTTAGGGTTATTTGGTTTAGGGTTAGGTTTAGGGTCAGGGTTAGGGTTAGGGTTATTTGGGCTAGGGTTAGGGTTAGGGTTAGGGTTAGGGTTAGGGTTAGGGTTAGGGTTAGGGTTAGTTGGGTTTGGGTTATGGTTAGGGATATTTTGGTAAAGGTTAGGCTTATGGTTAGTGTTAGGGCTAGTTGGTTTAGGGTTAGGGTTAGGGTTATTTGGTTTAGGGTTAGGTTTAGGGTCAGGGTTAGGGTTAGGGTTAGGGTTATATGGGCTAGGGTTAGGGTTAGGGTTAGGGTTAGGGTTAGGGTTAGGGTTAGGGTTAGGGTTAGGGTTATGGTTAGTTGGGTTTGGGTTATGGTTAGGGTTATTTTGGTAAAGGTTAGGCTTATGGTTAGTGTTAGGGCTAGTTGGTTTAGGGTTAGGGTTAGGGTTATTTGGTTTAGGGTTAGGTTTAGGGTCAGGGTTAGGGTTAGGGTTAGGGTTATTTGGGCTAGGGTTAGGGTTAGGGTTAGGGTTAGGGTTAGGGTAAGGGTTATGGTTAGTTGGGTTAGGGTTATGGTTAGGGTTATTTTGGTAAAGGTTAGGCTTATGGTTAGTGTTAGGGCTAGTTGGTTTAGGGTTAGGGTTAGGGTTATTTGGTTTAGGTTTAGGTTTAGGGTCAGGGTTAGGGTTAGGGTTAGGGTTATTTGGGCTAGGGTTAGGGTTAGGGTTAGGGTTAGGGTTAGGGTTAGGGTTAGTTGGGTTAGGGTTAGGGTTAGGGTTATTTGGTTTAGGGTTAGGTTTAGGGTCAGGGTTAGGGTTAGGGTAAGGGTTATTTGGGCTAGGGTTAGGGTTAGGGTTAGGGTTAGGGTTAGGGTTAGGGTTAGGGTTAGTTGGGTTTGGGTTATGGTTAGGGTTATTTTGCTAAAGGTTAGGCTTATGGTTAGTGTTAGGGCTAGTTGGTTTAGGGTTAGGGTTAGGGTTATTTGGTTTAGGGTTAGGTTTAGGGTCAGGGTTAGGGTTAGGGTTAGGGTTATTTGGGCTAGGGTTAGGGTTAGGGTTAGGGTTAGGGTTAGGGTTAGGGTTATGGTTAGTTGGGTTTGGGTTATGGTTAGGGTTATTTTGGTAAAGGTTAGGATTATGGTTAGTGTTAGGGCTAGTTGGTTTAGGGTTAGGGTTAGGGTTATTTGGTTTAGGGTTAGGTTTAGGGTCAGGGTTAGGGTTAGGGTTAGGGTTATTTGGGCTAGGGTTAGGGTTAGGGTTAGGGTTAGGGTTAGGGTTATGGTTAGTTGGGTTTGGGTTATGGTTAGGGTTATTTTGGTAAAGGTTAGGCTTATGGTTAGTGTTAGGGCTAGTTGGTTTAGGGTTAGGGTTAGGGTTATTTGGTTTAGGGTTAGGTTTAGGGTCAGGGTTAGGGTTAGGGTTAGGGTTATTTGGGCTAGGGTTAGGGTTAGGGTTAGGGTTAGGGTTAGGGTTAGGGTTATGGTTAGTTGGGTTAGGGTTATGGTTAGGGTTATTTTGGTAAAGGTTAGGCTTATGGTTAGTGTTAGGGCTGGTTGGTTTAGGGTTAGGGTTAGGGTTATTTGGTTTAGGGTTAGGTTTAGGGTCAGGGTTAGGGTTAGGGTTAGGGTTATTTGGGCTAGGGTTAGGGTTAGGGTTAGGGTTAGGGTTAGGGTTAGGGTTAGGGTTAGGGTTATGGTTAGTTGGGTTAGGGTTATGGTTAGGGTTATTTTGGTAAAGGTTAGGCTTATGGTTAGTGTTAGGGCTAGTTGGTTTAGGGTTAGGGTTAGGGTTATTTGGTTTAGGGTTAGGTTTAGGGTCAGGGTTAGGGTTAGGGTTAGGGTTATTTGGGCTAGGGTTAGGGTTAGGGTTAGGGTTAGGGTTAGGGTTAGGGTTAGGGTTAGGGTTAGGGTTATGGTTAGTTGGGTTTGGGTTATGGTTAGGGTTATTTTGGTAAAGGTTAGGCTTATGGTTAGTGTTAGGGCTAGCTGGTTTAGGGTTAGGGTTAGGGTTATTTGGTTTAGGGTTAGGTTTAGGGTCAGGGTTAGGGTTAGGGTTAGGGTTATATGGGCTAGGGTTAGGGTTAGGGTTAGGGTTAGGGTTAGGGTTAGGGTTAGGGTTAGGGTTATGGTTAGTTGGGTTTGGGTTATGATTAGGGTTATTTTGCTAAAGGTTAGGCTTATGGTTAGTGTTAGGGCTAGTTGGTTTAGGGTTAGGGTTAGGGTTATTTGGTTTAGGGTTAGGTTTAGGGTCAGGGTTAGGGTTAGGGTTAGGGTTATTTGGGCTAGGGTTAGGGTTAGGGTTAGGGTTAGGGTTAGGGTTAGGGTTAGGGTTAGGGTTATGGTTAGTTGGGTTTGGGTTATGGTTAGGGTTATTTTGGTAAAGGTTAGGCTTATGGTTAGTGTTAGGGCTAGTTGGTTTAGGGTTAGGGTTAGGGTTATTTGGTTTAGGGTTAGGTTTAGGGTCAGGGTTAGGGTTAGGGTTAGGGTTATTTGGGCTAGGGTTAGGGTTAGGGTTAGGGTTAGGGTTATGGTTAGTTGGGTTTGGGTTATGGTTAGGGTTATTTTGGTAAAGGTTAGGCTTATGGTTAGTGTTAGGGCTAGTTGGTTTAGGGTTAGGGTTAGGGTTATTTGGTTTAGGGTTAGGTTTAGGGTCAGGGTTAGGGTTAGGGTTAGGGTTATTTGGGCTAGGGTTAGGGTTAGGGTTAGGGTTAGGGTTATGGTTAGTTGGGTTAGGGTTATGGTTAGGGTTATTTTGCTAAAGGTTAGGCTTATGGTTAGTGTTACGGCTAGTTGGTTTAGGGTTCGGGTTAGGGTTATTTGGTTTAGGGTTAGGTTTAGGGTCAGGGTTAGGGTTAGGGTTAGGGTTATTTGGGCTAGGGTTAGGGTTAGGGTTAGGGTTAGGGTTAGGGTTAGGGTTAGGGTTAGGGTTATGGTTAGTTGGGTTAGGGTTATGGTTAGGGTTATTTTGGTAAAGGTTAGGCTTATGGTTAGTGTTAGGGCTTGTTGGTTTAGGGTTAGTGTTTTGGTTATTTGGTTTAGGGTTAGGTTTAGGGTCAGGGTTAGGGTTAGGGTTAGGGTTATTTGGGCTAGGGTTAGGGTTAGGGTTAGGGTTAGGGTTAGGGTTAGGGTTAGGGTTAGGGTTATGGTTAGTTGGGTTTGGGTTATGGTTAGGGTTATTTTGCTAAAGGTTAGGCTTATGGTTAGTGTTAGGGCTAGTTGGTTTAGGGTTAGGGTTAGGGTTATTTGGTTTAGGGTTAGGTGTAGGGTCAGGTTTATGGTTAGGGTTAGGGTTATTTGGGCTAGGGTTAGGGTTAGGGTTAGGGTTAGGGTTATGGTTAGTTGGGTTTGGGTTATGGTTAGGGTTATTTTGGTAAAGGTTAGGCTTATGGTTAGTGTTAGGGCTAGTTGGTTTAGGGTTAGGGTTAGGGTTATTTGGTTTAGGGTTAGGTTTAGGGTCAGGGTTAGGGTTAGGGTTAGGGTTATTTGGGCTAGGGTTAGGGTTAGGGTTAGGGTTAGGGTTAGGGTTATGGTTAGTTGGGTTTGGGTTATGGTTAGGGTTATTTTGGTAAAGGTTAGGCTTATGGTTAGTGTTAGGGCTAGTTGGTTTAGGGTTAGGGTTAGGGTTATTTGGTTTAGGGTTAGGTTTAGGGTCAGGGTTAGGGTTAGGGTTAGGGTTATTTGGGCTAGGGTTAGGGTTAGGGTTAGGGTTAGGGTTAGGGTTAGGGTTAGGGTTAGGGTTATGGTTAGTTGGGTTTGGGTTATGGTTAGGGTTATTTTGGTAAAGGTTAGGCTTATGGTTAGTGTTAGGGCTGGTTGGTTTAGGGTTAGGGTTAGGGTTATTTGGTTTAGGGTTAGGTTTAGGGTCAGGGTTAGGGTTAGGGTTAGGGTTATTTGGGCTAGGGTTAGGGTTAGGGTTAGGGTTAGGGTTAGGGTTAGGGTTATGGTTAGTTGGGTTAGGGTTATGGTTAGGGTTATTTTGGTAAAGGTTAGGCTTATGGTTAGTGTTAGGGCTAGTTGGTTTAGGGTTAGGGTTAGGGTTATTTGGTTTAGGGTTAGGTTTAGGGTCAGGGTTAGGGTTAGGGTTAGGGTTATATGGGCTAGGGTTAGGGTTAGGGTTAGGGTTAGGGTTAGGGTTAGGGTTATGGTTAGTTGGGTTTGGGTTATGGTTAGGGTTATTTTGGTAAAGGTTAGGCTTATGGTTAGTGTTAAGGCTAGTTGGTTTAGGGTTAGGGTTAGGGTTATTTGGTTTAGGTTTAGGTTTAGGGTCAGGGTTAGGGTTAGGGTTAGGGTTATTTGGGCTAGGGTTAGGGTTAGGGTTAGGGTTAGGGTTAGTTGGGTTAGGGTTAGGGTTAGGGTTAGGGTTAGGGTTAGGGTTATGGTTAGTTGGGTTTGGGTTATGGTTAGGGTTATTTTGGTAAAGGTTAGGCTTATGGTTTGTGTTAGGGCTAGTTGGTTTAGGGTTAGGGTTAGGGTTATTTGGTTTAGGGTTAGGTTTAGGGTCAGGGTTAGGGTTAGGGTAAGGGTTATTTGGGCTAGGGTTAGGGTTGGGTTAGGGTTAGGGTTAGGGTTAGGGTTAGGGTTAGTGTTGGGGTTAGGGTTATGGTTAGTTGGGTTAGGGTTATGGTTAGGGTTATTTTGGTAAAGGTTAGGCTTATGGTTAGTGTTCGTGCTGGTTGGTTTAGGGTTAGGGTTAGGGTTATTTGGTTTAGGGTTAGGTTTAGGGTCAGGGTTAGGGTTAGGGTTAGGGTTATTTGGGCTAGGGTTAGGGTTAGGGTTAGGGTTAGGGTTAGGGTTAGGGTTATGGTTAGTTGGGTTTGGGTTATGGTTAGGGTTATTTTGGTAAAGGTTAGGATTATGGTTAGTGTTAGGGCTAGTTGGTTTAGGGTTAGGGTTAGGGTTATTTGGTTTAGGGTTAGGTTTAGGGTCAGGGTTAGGGTTAGGGTTAGGGTTATTTGGGCTAGGGTTAGGGTTAGGGTTAGGGTTAGGGTTAGGGTTATGGTTAGTTGGGTTTGGGTTATGGTTAGGGTTATTTTGGTAAAGGTTAGGCTTATGGTTAGTGTTAGGGCTAGTTGGTTTAGGGTTAGGGTTAGGGTTATTTGGTTTAGGGTTAGGTTTAGGGTCAGGGTTAGGGTTAGGGTTAGGGTTATTTGGGCTAGGGTTAGGGTTAGGGTTAGGGTTAGGGTTAGGGTTAGGGTTAGGGTTAGGGTTAGGGTTAGGGTTATGGTTAGTTGGGTTTGGGTTATGGTTAGGGTTATTTTGGTAAAGGTTAGGCTTATGGTTAGTGTTAGGGCTAGCTGGTTTAGGGTTAGGGTTAGGGTTATTTGGTTTAGGGTTAGGTTTAGGGTCAGGGTTAGGGTTAGGGTTAGGGTTATATGGGCTAGGGTTAGGGTTAGGGTTAGGGTTAGGGTTAGGGTTAGGGTTAGGGTTAGGGTTATGGTTAGTTGGGTTTGGGTTATGGTTAGGGTTATTTTGCTAAAGGTTAGGCTTATGGTTAGTGTTAGGGCTAGTTGGTTTAGGGTTAGGGTTAGGGTTATTTGGTTTAGGGTTAGGTTTAGGGTCAGGGTTAGGGTTAGGGTTAGGGTTATTTGGGCTAGGGTTAGGGTTAGGGTTAGGGTTAGGGTTAGGGTTAGGGTTAGGGTTATGGTTAGTTGGGTTTGGGTTATGGTTAGGGTTATTTTGGTAAAGGTTAGGCTTATGGTTAGTGTTAGGGCTAGTTGGTTTAGGGTTAGGGTTAGGGTTATTTGGTTTAGGGTTAGGTTTAGGGTCAGGGTTAGGGTTAGGGTTAGGGTTATTTGGGCTAGGGTTAGGGTTAGGGTTAGGGTTAGGGTTAGGGTTATGGTTAGTTGGGTTTGGGTTATGGTTAGGGTTATTTTGGTAAAGGTTAGGCATATGGTTAGTGTTAGGGCTAGTTGGTTTAGGGTTAGGGTTAGGGTTATTTGGTTTAGGGTTAGGTTTAGGGTCAGGGTTAGGGTTAGGGTTAGGGTTATTTGGGCTAGGGTTAGGGTTAGGGTTAGGGTTAGGGTTAGGGTTATGGTTAGTTGGGTTAGGGTTATGGTTAGGGTTATTTTGGTAAAGGTTAGGCTTATGGTTAGTGTTAGGGCTAGTTGGTTTAGGGTTAGGGTTAGGGTTATTTGGTTTAGGGTTAGGTTTAGGGTCAGGGTTAGGGTTAGGGTTAGGGTTATTTGGGCTAGGGTTAGGGTTAGGGTTAGGGTTAGGGTTAGGGTTAGGGTTAGGGTTAGGGTTAGGGTTAGGGTTAGGGTTAGGGTTATGGTTAGTTGGGTTAGGGTTATGGTTAGGGTTATTTTGGTAAAGGTTAGGCTTATGGTTAGTGTTAGGGCTGGTTGGTTTAGGGTTAGTGTTTTGGTTATTTGGTTTAGGGTTAGGTTTAGGGTCAGGGTTAGGGTTAGGGTTATTTGGGCTAGGGTTAGGGTTAGGGTTAGGGTTAGGGTTAGGGTTAGGGTTATGGTTAGTTGGGTTTGGGTTATGGTTAGGGTTATTTTGGTAAAGGTTAGTCTTATGGTTAGTGTTAGGGCTAGTTGGTTTAGGGTTAGGGTTAGGGTTATTTGGTTTAGGGTTAGGTGTAGGGTCAGGTTTATGGTTAGGGTTAGGGTTATTTGGGCTAGGGTTAGGGTTAGGGTTAGGGTTAGGGTTAGGGTTATGGTTAGTTGGGTTTGGGTTATGGTTAGGGTTATTTTGGTAAAGGTTAGGCTTATGGTTAGTGTTAGGGCTAGTTGGTTTAGGGTTAGGGTTAGGGTTATTTGGTTTAGGGTTAGGTTTAGGGTCAGGGTTAGGGTTAGGGTTAGGGTTATTTGGGCTAGGGTTAGGGTTAGGGTTAGGGTTAGGGTTATGGTTAGTTGGGTTTGGGTTATGGTTAGGGTTATTTTGGTAAAGGTTAGGCTTATGGTTAGTGTTAGGGCTAGTTGGTTTAGGGTTAGGGTTAGGGTTATTTGGTTTAGGGTTAGGTTTAGGGTCAGGGTTAGGGTTAGGGTTATTTGGGCTAGGGTTAGGGTTAGGGTTAGGGTTAGGGTTAGGGTTAGGGTTATGGTTAGTTGGGTTTGGGTTATGGTTAGGGTTATTTTGGTAAAGGTTAGGCTTATGGTTAGTGTTAGGGCTGGTTGGTTTAGGGTTAGGGTTAGGGTTATTTGGTTTAGGGTTAGGTTTAGGGTCAGGGTTAGGGTTAGGGTTAGGGTTATTTGGGCTAGGGTTAGGGTTAGGGTTAGGGTTAGGGTTAGGGTTAGGGTTAGGGTTAGGGTTATGGTTAGTTGGGTTTGGGTTATGGTTAGGGTTATTTTGGTAAAGGTTAGGCTTATGGTTAGTGTTAGGGCTAGTTGGTTTAGGGTTAGGGTTAGGGTTATTTGGTTTAGGGTTAGGTTTAGGGTCAGGGTTAGGGTTAGGGTTAGGGTTATATGGGCTAGGGTTAGGGTTAGGGTTAGGGTTAGGGTTAGGGTTAGGGTTATGGTTAGTTGGGTTTGGGTTATGGTTAGGGTTATTTTGGTAAAGGTTAGGCTTATGGTTAGTGTTAAGGCTAGTTGGTTTAGGGTTAGGGTTAGGGTTATTTGGTTTAGGTTTAGGTTTAGGGTCAGGGTTAGGGTTAGGGTTAGGGTTATTTGGGCTAGGGTTAGGGTTAGGGTTAGAGTTAGGGTTAGGGTTAGTTGGGTTAGGGTTAGGGTTAGGGTTAGGGTTAGGGTTAGGGTTATGGTTAGTTGGGTTTGGGTTATGGTTAGGGTTATTTTGGTAAAGGTTAGGCTTATGGTTTGTGTTAGGGCTAGTTGGTTTAGGGTTAGGGTTAGGGTTATTTGGTTTAGGGTTAGGTTTAGGGTCAGGGTTAGGGTTAGGGTAAGGGTTATTTGGGCTAGGGTTAGGGTTGGGTTAGGGTTAGGGTTAGGGTTAGGGTTAGGGTTAGTGTTGGGGTTAGGGTTATGGTTAGTTGGGTTAGGGTTATGGTTAGGGTTATTTTGGTAAAGGTTAGGCTTATGGTTAGTGTTCGTGCTGGTTGGTTTAGGGTTAGGGTTAGGGTTATTTGGTTTAGGGTTAGGTTTAGGGTCAGGGTTAGGGTTAGGGTTAGGGTTATTTGGGCTAGGGTTAGGGTTAGGGTTAGGATTAGGGTTAGGGTTAGGGTTATGGTTAGTTGGGTTTGGGTTATGGTTAGGGTTATTTTGGTAAAGGTTAGGCTTATGGTTAGTGTTAGGGCTAGTTGGTTTAGGGTTAGGGTTAGGGTTATTTGGTTTAGGGTTAGTTTTAGGGTCAGGGTTAGGGTTAGGGTTAGGGTTATATGGGCTAGGGTTAGGGTTAGGGTTAGGGTTAGGGTTAGGGTTAGGGTTAGGGTTATGGTTAGTTGGGTTTGGGTTATGGTTAGGGTTATTTTGGTAAAGGTTAGGCTTATGGTTAGTGTTAGGGCTAGTTGGTTTAGGGTTAGGGTTAGGGTTATTTGGTTTAGGGTTAGGTGTAGGGTCAGGTTTATGGTTAGGGTTAGGGTTATTTGGGCTAGGGTTAGGGTTAGGGTTAGGGTTAGGGTTAGGGTTATGGTTAGTTGGGTTTGGGTTATGGTTAGGGTTATTTTGGTAAAGGTTAGGCTTATGGTTAGTGTTAGGGCTAGTTGGTTTAGGGTTAGGGTTAGGGTTATTTGGTTTAGGGTTAGGTTTAGGGTCAGGGTTAGGGTTAGGGTTAGGGTTATTTGGGCTAGGGTTAGGGTTAGGGTTAGGGTTAGGGTTAGGGTTAGGGTTAGGGTTAGGGTTAGTTGGGTTTGGGTTATGGTTAGGGATATTTTGGTAAAGGTTAGGCTTATGGTTAGTGTTAGGGCTAGTTGGTTTAGGGTTAGGGTTAGGGTTATTTGGTTTAGGGTTAGGTTTAGGGTCAGGGTTAGGGTTAGGGTTAGGGTTATATGGGCTAGGGTTAGGGTTAGGGTTAGGGTTAGGGTTAGGGTTAGGGTTAGGGTTAGGGTTATGGTTAGTTGGGTTTGGGTTATGGTTAGGGTTATTTTGCTAAAGGTTAGGCTTATGGTTAGTGTTAGGGCTAGTTGGTTTAGGGTTAGGGTTAGGGTTATTTGGTTTAGGGTTAGGTTTAGGGTCAGGGTTAGGGTTAGGGTTAGGGTTATTTGGGCTAGGGTTAGGGTTAGGGTTAGGGTTAGGGTTAGGGTAAGGGTTATGGTTAGTTGGGTTAGGGTTATGGTTAGGGTTATTTTGGTAAAGGTTAGGCTTATGGTTAGTGTTAGGGCTAGTTGGTTTAGGGTTAGGGTTAGGGTTATTTGGTTTAGGTTTAGGTTTAGGGTCAGGGTTAGGGTTAGGGTTAGGGTTATTTGGGCTAGGGTTAGGGTTAGGGTTAGGGTTAGGGTTAGGGTTAGGGTTAGTTGGGTTAGGGTTAGGGTTAGGGTTATTTGGTTTAGGGTTAGGTTTAGGGTCAGGGTTAGGGTTAGGGTAAGGGTTATTTGGGCTAGGGTTAGGGTTAGGGTTAGGGTTAGGGTTAGGGTTAGGGTTAGTTGGGTTTGGGTTATGGTTAGGGTTATTTTGGTAAAGGTTAGGCTTATGGTTAGTGTTAGGGCTAGTTGGTTTAGGGTTAGGGTTAGGGTTATTTGGTTTAGGGTTAGGTTTAGGGTCAGGGTTAGGGTTAGGGTTAGGGTTATTTGGGCTAGGGTTAGGGTTAGGGTTAGGGTTAGGGTTAGGGTTATGGTTAGTTGGGTTTGGGTTATGGTTAGGGTTATTTTGGTAAAGGTTAGGATTATGGTTAGTGTTAGGGCTAGTTGGTTTAGGGTTAGGGTTAGGGTTATTTGGTTTAGGGTTAGGTTTAGGGTCAGGGTTAGGGTTAGGGTTAGGGTTATTTGGGCTAGGGTTAGGGTTAGGGTTAGGGTTAGGGTTAGGGTTAGGGTTATGGTTAGTTGGGTTTGGGTTATGGTTAGGGTTATTTTGGTAAAGGTTAGGCTTATGGTTAGTGTTAGGGCTAGTTGGTTTAGGGTTAGGGTTAGGGTTATTTGGTTTAGGGTTAGGTTTAGGGTCAGGGTTAGGGTTAGGGTTAGGGTTATTTGGGCTAGGGTTAGGGTTAGGGTTAGGGTTAGGGTTAGGGTTAGGGTTAGGGTTATGGTTAGTTGGGTTAGGGTTATGGTTAGGGTTATTTTGGTAAAGGTTAGGCTTATGGTTAGTGTTAGGGCTGGTTGGTTTAGGGTTAGGGTTAGGGTTATTTGGTTTAGGGTTAGGTTTAGGGTCAGGGTTAGGGTTAGGGTTAGGGTTATTTGGGCTAGGGTTAGGGTTAGGGTTAGGGTTAGGGTTAGGGTTATGGTTAGTTGGGTTAGGGTTATGGTTAGGGTTATTTTGGTAAAGGTTAGGCTTATGGTTAGTGTTAGGGCTAGCTGGTTTAGGGTTAGGGTTAGGGTTATTTGGTTTAGGGTTAGGTTTAGGGTCAGGGTTAGGGTTAGGGTTAGGGTTATATGGGCTAGGGTTAGGGTTAGGGTTAGGGTTAGGGTTAGGGTTAGGGTTAGGGTTATGGTTAGTTGGGTTTGGGTTATGGTTAGGGTTATTTTGCTAAAGGTTAGGCTTATGGTTAGTGTTAGGGCTAGTTGGTTTAGGGTTAGGGTTAGGGTTATTTGGTTTAGGGTTAGGTTTAGGGTCAGGGTTAGGGTTAGGGTTAGGGTTATTTGGGCTAGGGTTAGGGTTAGGGTTAGGGTTAGGGTTAGGGTTAGGGTTAGGGTTATGGTTAGTTGGGTTTGGGTTATGGTTAGGGTTATTTTGGTAAAGGTTAGGCTTATGGTTAGTGTTAGGGCTAGTTGGTTTAGGGTTAGGGTTAGGGTTATTTGGTTTAGGGTTAGGTTTAGGGTCAGGGTTAGGGTTAGGGTTAGGGTTATTTGGGCTAGGGTTAGGGTTAGGGTTAGGGTTAGGGTTAGGGTTATGGTTAGTTGGGTTTGGGTTATGGTTAGGGTTATTTTGGTAAAGGTTAGGCTTATGGTTAGTGTTAGGGCTAGTTGGTTTAGGGTTAGGGTTAGGGTTATTTGGTTTAGGGTTAGGTTTAGGGTCAGGGTTAGGGTTAGGGTTAGGGTTATTTGGGCTAGGGTTAGGGTTAGGGTTAGGGTTAGGGTTAGGGTTATGGTTAGTTGGGTTAGGGTTATGGTTAGGGTTATTTTGCTAAAGGTTAGGCTTATGGTTAGTGTTACGGCTAGTTGGTTTAGGGTTCGGGTTAGGGTTATTTGGTTTAGGGTTAGGTTTAGGGTCAGGGTTAGGGTTAGGGTTAGGGTTATTTGGGCTAGGGTTAGGGTTAGGGTTAGGGTTAGGGTTAGGGTTAGGGTTAGGGTTAGGGTTATGGTTAGTTGGGTTAGGGTTATGGTTAGGGTTATTTTGGTAAAGGTTAGGCTTATGGTTAGTGTTAGGGCTTGTTGGTTTAGGGTTAGTGTTTTGGTTATTTGGTTTAGGGTTAGGTTTAGGGTCAGGGTTAGGGTTAGGGTTATTTGGGCTAGGGTTAGGGTTAGGGTTAGGGTTAGGGTTAGGGTTAGGGTTAGGGTTAGGGTTATGGTTAGTTGGGTTTGGGTTATGGTTAGGGTTATTTTGCTAAAGGTTAGGCTTATGGTTAGTGTTAGGGCTAGTTGGTTTAGGGTTAGGGTTAGGGTTATTTGGTTTAGGGTTAGGTGTAGGGTCAGGTTTATGGTTAGGGTTAGGGTTATTTGGGCTAGGGTTAGGGTTAGGGTTAGGGTTAGGGTTAGGGTTATGGTTAGTTGGGTTTGGGTTATGGTTAGGGTTATTTTGGTAAAGGTTAGGCTTATGGTTAGTGTTAGGGCTAGTTGGTTTAGGGTTAGGGTTAGGGTTATTTGGTTTAGGGTTAGGTTTAGGGTCAGGGTTAGGGTTAGGGTTAGGGTTATTTGGGCTAGGGTTAGGGTTAGGGTTAGGGTTAGGGTTAGGGTTATGGTTAGTTGGGTTTGGGTTATGGTTAGGGTTATTTTGGTAAAGGTTAGGCTTATGGTTAGTGTTAGGGCTAGTTGGTTTAGGGTTAGGGTTAGGGTTATTTGGTTTAGGGTTAGGTTTAGGGTCAGGGTTAGGGTTAGGGTTAGGGTTATTTGGGCTAGGGTTAGGGTTAGGGTTAGGGTTAGGGTTAGGGTTAGGGTTATGGTTAGTTGGGTTTGGGTTATGGTTAGGGTTATTTTGGTAAAGGTTAGGCTTATGGTTAGTGTTAGTGCTGGTTGGTTTAGGGTTAGGGTTAGGGTTATTTGGTTTAGGGTTAGGTTTAGGGTCAGGGTTAGGGTTAGGGTTAGGGTTATTTGGGCTAGGGTTAGGGTTAGGGTTAGGGTTAGGGTTAGGGTTAGGGTTATGGTTAGTTGGGTTTGGGTTATGGTTAGGGTTATTTTGGTAAAGGTTAGGCTTATGGTTAGTGTTAGGGCTAGTTGGTTTAGGGTTAGGGTTAGGGTTATTTGGTTTAGGGTTAGGTTTAGGGTCAGGGTTAGGGTTAGGGTTAGGGTTATATGGGCTAGGGTTAGGGTTAGGGTTAGGGTTAGGGTTAGGGTTAGGGTTATGGTTAGTTGGGTTTGGGTTATGGTTAGGGTTATTTTGGTAAAGGTTAGGCTTATGGTTAGTGTTAAGGCTAGTTGGTTTAGGGTTAGGGTTAGGGTTATTTGGTTTAGGTTTAGGTTTAGGGTCAGGGTTAGGGTTAGGGTTAGGGTTATTTGGGCTAGGGTTAGGGTTAGGGTTAGGGTTAGGGTTAGTTGGGTTAGGGTTAGGGTTAGGGTTAGGGTTAGGGTTAGGGTTAGGGTTATGGTTAGTTGGGTTTGGGTTATGGTTAGGGTTATTTTGGTAAAGGTTAGGCTTATGGTTTGTGTTAGGGCTAGTTGGTTTAGGGTTAGGGTTAGGGTTATTTGGTTTAGGGTTAGGTTTAGGGTCAGGGTTAGGGTTAGGGTAAGGGTTATTTGGGCTAGGGTTAGGGTTGGGTTAGGGTTAGGGTTAGGGTTAGGGTTAGGGTTAGTGTTGGGGTTAGGGTTATGGTTAGTTGGGTTAGGGTTATGGTTAGGGTTATTTTGGTAAAGGTTAGGCTTATGGTTAGTGTTCGTGCTGGTTGGTTTAGGGTTAGGGTTAGGGTTATTTGGTTTAGGGTTAGGTTTAGGGTCAGGGTTAGGGTTAGGGTTAGGGTTATTTGGGCTAGGGTTAGGGTTAGGGTTAGGGTTAGGGTTAGGGTTAGGGTTATGGTTAGTTGGGTTTGGGTTATGGTTAGGGTTATTTTGGTAAAGGTTAGGATTATGGTTAGTCTAAGGGCTAGTTGGTTTAGGGTTAGGGTTAGGGTTATTTGGTTTAGGGTTAGGTTTAGGGTCAGGGTTAGGGTTAGGGTTAGGGTTATTTGGGCTAGGGTTAGGGTTAGGGTTAGGGTTAGGGTTAGGGTTATGGTTAGTTGGGTTTGGGTTATGGTTAGGGTTATTTTGGTAAAGGTTAGGGTTAGGGTTAGGGTTAGGGTTAGGGTTAGGGTTAGGGTTATTTGGGCTAGGGTTAGGGTTAGGGTTAGGGTTAGGGTTAGGGTTATGGTTAGTTGGGTTTGGGTTATGGTTAGGGTTATTTTGGTAAAGGTTAGGCTTATGGTTAGTGTTAGGGCTAGTTGGTTTAGGGTTAGGGTTAGGGTTATTTGGTTTAGGGTTAGGTTTAGGGTCAGGGTTAGGGTTAGGGTTAGGGTTATTTGGGCTAGGGTTAGGGTTAGGGTTAGGGTTAGGGTTAGGGTTAGGGTTAGGGTTAGGGTTATGGTTAGTTGGGTTAGGGTTATGGTTAGGGTTATTTTGGTAAAGGTTAGGCTTATGGTTAGTGTTAGGGCTAGTTGGTTTAGGGTTAGGGTTAGGGTTATTTGGTTTAGGTTTAGGTTTAGGGTCAGGGTTAGGGTTAGGGTTAGGGTTATTTGGGCTAGGGTTAGGGTTAGGGTTAGGGTTAGGGTTAGGGTTAGGGTTAGGGTTAGTTGGGTTAGGGTTAGGGTTAGGGTTAGGGTTAGGGTTAGGGTTAGGGTTAGGGTTATGGTTAGTTGGGTTTGGGTTATGGTTAGGGTTATTTTGGTAAAGGTTAGGCTTATGGTTAGTGTTAGGGCTAGTTGGTTTAGGGTTAGGGTTAGGGTTATTTGGTTTAGGGTTAGGTTTAGGGTCAGGGTTAGGGTTAGGGTTAGGGTTATTTGGGCTAGGGTTAGGGTTAGGGTTAGGGTTAGGGTTAGGGTTAGGGTTAGGGTTATGGTTAGTTGGGTTAGGGTTATTGTTAGGGTTATTTTGGTAAAGATTAGGCTTATGGTTAGTGTTAGGGCTAGTTGGTTTAGGGTTAGGGTTAGGGTTATTTGGTTTAGGGTTAGGTGTAGGGTCAGGTTTATGGTTAGGGTTAGGGTTATTTGGGCTAGGGTTAGGGTTAGGGTTAGGGTTAGGGTTAGGGTTATGGTTAGTTGGGTTTGGGTTATGGTTAGGGTTATTTTGGTAAAGGTTAGGCTTATGGTTAGTGTTAGGGCTAGTTGGTTTAGGGTTAGGGTTAGGGTTATTTGGTTTAGGGTTAGGTTTAGGGTCAGGGTTAGGGTTAGGGTTAGGGTTATTTGGGCTAGGGTTAGGGTTAGGGTTAGGGTTAGGGTTAGGGTTAGGGTTAGGGTTAGGGTTATGGTTAGTTGGGTTTGGGTTATGGGTAGGGTTATTTTGGTAAAGGTTAGGCTTATGGTTAGTGTTAGGGCTAGTTGGTTTAGGGTTAGGGTTAGGGTTATTTGGTTTAGGGTTAGGTTTAGGGTCAGGGTTAGGGTTAGGGTTAGGGTTATATGGGCTAGGGTTAGGGTTAGGGTTAGGGTTAGGGTTAGGGTTAGGGTTATGGTTAGTTGGGTTTGGGTTATGGTTAGGGTTATTTTGGTAAAGGTTAGGCTTATGGTTAGTGTTAGGGCTAGTTGGTTTAGGGTTAGGGTTAGGGTTATTTGGTTTAGGGTTAGGTGTAGGGTCAGGTTTATGGTTAGGGTTAGGGTTATTTGGGCTAGGGTTAGGGTTAGGGTTAGGGTTAGTGTTAGGGTTATGGTTAGTTGGGTTTGGGTTATGGTTAGGGTTATTTTGGTAAAGGTTAGGCTTATGGTTAGTGTTAGGGCTAGTTGGTTTAGGGTTAGGGTTAGGGTTATTTGGTTTAGGGTTAGGTTTAGGGTCAGGGTTAGGGTTAGGGTTAGGGTTATTTGGGCTAGGGTTAGGGTTAGGGTTAGGGTTAGGGTTAGGGTTAGGGTTAGGGTTATGGTTAGTTGGGTTTGGGTTATGGGTAGGGTTATTTTGGTAAAGGTTAGGCTTATGGTTAGTGTTAGGGCTAGCTGGTTTAGGGTTAGGGTTAGGGTTATTTGGTTTAGGGTTAGGTTTAGGGTCAGGGTTAGGGTTAGGGTTAGGGTTATTTGGGCTAGGGTTAGGGTTAGGGTTAGGGTTAGGGTTAGGGTTATGGTTAGTTGGGTTAGGGTTAGGGTTAGGGTTAGGGTTAGGGTTAGGGTTAGGGTTAGGGTTAGGGTTATTTGGGCTAGGGTTAGGGTTAGGGTTAGGGTTAGGGTTAGGGTTATGGTTAGTTGGGTTTGGGTTATGGTTAGGGTTATTTTGGTAAAGGTTAGGCATATGGTTAGTGTTAGGGCTAGTTGGTTTAGGGTTAGGGTTAGGGTTATTTGGTTTAGGGTTAGGTTTAGGGTCAGGGTTAGGGTTAGGGTTAGGGTTATTTGGGCTAGGGTTAGGGTTAGGGTTAGGGTTAGGGTTAGGGTTATGGTTAGTTGGGTTTGGGTTATGGTTAGGGTTATTTTGGTAAAGGTTAGGATTATGGTTAGTGTTAGGGCTAGTTGGTTTAGGGTTAGGGTTAGGGTTATTTGGTTTAGGGTTAGGTTTAGGGTCAGGGTTAGGGTTAGGGTTAGGGTTATTTGGGCTAGGGTTAGGGTTAGGGTTAGGGTTAGGGTTAGGGTTATGGTTAGTTGGGTTAGGGTTATGGTTAGGGTTATTTTGGTAAAGGTTAGGCTTATGGTTAGTGTTAGGGCTAGTTGGTTTAGGGTTAGGGTTAGGGTTATTTGGTTTAGGGTTAGGTTTAGGGTCAGGGTTAGGGTTAGGGTTAGGGTTATTTGGGCTAGGGTTAGGGTTAGGGTTAGGGTTAGGGTTAGGGTTAGGGTTAGGGTTAGGGTTATGGTTAGTTGGGTTTGGGTTATGGTTAGGGTTATGGTTAGTTGGGTTAGGGTTATGGTTAGGGTTATTTTGGTAAAGGTTAGGCTTATGGTTAGTGTTAGGGCTGGTTGGTTTAGGGTTAGTGTTTTGGTTATTTGGTTTAGGGTTAGGTTTAGGGTCAGGGTTAGGGTTAGGGTTATTTGGGCTAGGGTTAGGGTTAGGGTTAGGGTTAGGGTTAGGGTTAGGGTTAGGGTTAGGGTTATGGTTAGTTGGGTTTGGGTTATGGTTAGGGTTATTTTGGTAAAGGTTAGTCTTATGGTTAGTGTTAGGGCTAGTTGGTTTGGGGTTAGGGTTAGGGTTATTTGGTTTAGGGTTAGGTGTAGGGTCAGGTTTATGGTTAGGGTTAGGGTTATTTGGGCTAGGGTTAGGGTTAGGGTTAGGGTTAGGGTTAGGGTTATGGTTAGTTGGGTTTGGGTTATGGTTAGGGTTATTTTGGTAAAGGTTAGTCTTATGGTTAGTGTTAGGGCTAGTTGGTTTGGGGTTAGGGTTAGGGTTATTTGGTTTAGGGTTAGGTGTAGGGTCAGGTTTATGGTTAGGGTTAGGGTTATTTGGGCTAGGGTTAGGGTTAGGGTTAGGGTTAGGGTTATGGTTAGTTGGGTTTGGGTTATGGTTAGGGTTATTTTGGTAAAGGTTAGGCTTATGGTTAGTGTTAGGGCTAGTTGGTTTAGGGTTAGGGTTAGGGTTATTTGGTTTAGGGTTAGGTTTAGGGTCAGGGTTAGGGTTAGGGTTAGGGTTATTTGGGCTAGGGTTAGGGTTAGGGTTAGGGTTAGGGTTAGGGTTATGGTTAGTTGGGTTTGGGTTATGGTTAGGGTTATTTTGGTAAAGGTTAGGCTTATGGTTAGTGTTAGGGCTGGTTGGTTTAGGGTTAGGGTTAGGGTTATTTGGTTTAGGGTTAGGTTTAGGGTCAGGGTTAGGGTTAGGGTTAGGGTTATTTGGGCTAGGGTTAGGGTTAGGGTTAGGGTTAGGGTTAGGGTTAGGGTTAGGGTTATGGTTAGTTGGGTTTGGGTTATGGTTAGGGTTATTTTGGTAAAGGTTAGGCTTATGGTTAGTGTTAGGGCTAGTTGGTTTAGGGTTAGGGTTAGGGTTATTTGGTTTAGGGTTAGGTTTAGGGTCAGGGTTAGGGTTAGGGTTAGGGTTATATGGGCTAGGGTTAGGGTTAGGGTTAGGGTTAGGGTTAGGGTTAGGGTTATGGTTAGTTGGGTTTGGGTTATGGTTAGGGTTATTTTGGTAAAGGTTAGGCTTATGGTTAGTGTTAGGGCTAGTTGGTTTAGGGTTAGGGTTAGGGTTATTTGGTTTAGGGTTAGGTGTAGGGTCAGGTTTATGGTTAGGGTTAGGGTTATTTGGGCTAGGGTTAGGGTTAGGGTTAGGGTTAGGGTTAGGGTTATGGTTAGTTGGGTTTGGGTTATGGTTAGGGTTATTTTGGTAAAGGTTAGGCTTATGGTTAGTGTTAGGGCTAGTTGGTTTAGGGTTAGGGTTAGGGTTATTTGGTTTAGGGTTAGGTTTAGGGTCAGGGTTAGGGTTAGGGTTAGGGTTATTTGGGCTAGGGTTAGGGTTAGGGTTAGGGTTAGGGTTAGGGTTAGGGTTAGGGTTATGGTTAGTTGGGTTTGGGTTATGGGTAGGGTTATTTTGGTAAAGGTTAGGCTTATGGTTAGTGTTAGGGCTGGTTGGTTTAGGGTTAGGGTTAGGGTTATTTGGTTTAGGGTTAGGTTTAGGGTCAGGGTTAGGGTTAGGGTTAGGGTTATATGGGCTAGGGTTAGGGTTAGGGTTAGGGTTAGGGTTAGGGTTAGGGTTATGGTTAGTTGGGTTTGGGTTATGGTTAGGGTTATTTTGGTAAAGGTTAGGCTTATGGTTAGTGTTAGGGCTAGTTGGTTTAGGGTTAGGGTTAGGGTTATTTGGTTTAGGGTTAGGTTTAGGGTCAGGGTTAGGGTTAGGGTTAGGGTTATTTGGGCTAGGGTTAGGGTTAGGGTTAGGGTTAGGGTTAGGGTTAGGGTTAGGGTTATGGTTAGTTGGGTTAGGGTTATGGTTAGGGTTATTTTGGTAAAGGTTAGGCTTATGGTTAGTGTTAGGGCTAGTTGGTTTAGGGTTAGGGTTAGGGTTATTTGGTTTAGGTTTAGGTTTAGGGTCAGGGTTAGGGTTAGGGTTAGGGTTATTTGGGCTAGGGTTAGGGTTAGGGTTAGGGTTAGGGTTAGGGTTAGTTGGGTTAGGGTTAGGGTTAGGGTTAGGGTTAGGGTTAGGGTTAGGGTTAGGGTTAGGGTTATTTGGGCTAGGGTTAGGGTTAGGGTTAGGGTTAGGGTTAGGGTTATGGTTAGTTGGGTTTGGGTTATGGTTAGGGTTATTTTGGTAAAGGTTAGGCATATGGTTAGTGTTAGGGCTAGTTGGTTTAGGGTTAGGGTTAGGGTTATTTGGTTTAGGGTTAGGTTTAGGGTCAGGGTTAGGGTTAGGGTTAGGGTTATTTGGGCTAGGGTTAGGGTTAGGGTTAGGGTTAGGGTTAGGGTTATGGTTAGTTGGGTTTGGGTTATGGTTAGGGTTATTTTGGTAAAGGTTAGGATTATGGTTAGTGTTAGGGCTAGTTGGTTTAGGGTTAGGGTTAGGGTTATTTGGTTTAGGGTTAGGTTTAGGGTCAGGGTTAGGGTTAGGGTTAGGGTTATTTGGGCTAGGGTTAGGGTTAGGGTTAGGGTTAGGGTTAGGGTTATGGTTAGTTGGGTTAGGGTTATGGTTAGGGTTATTTTGGTAAAGGTTAGGCTTATGGTTAGTGTTAGGGCTAGTTGGTTTAGGGTTAGGGTTAGGGTTATTTGGTTTAGGGTTAGGTTTAGGGTCAGGGTTAGGGTTAGGGTTAGGGTTATTTGGGCTAGGGTTAGGGTTAGGGTTAGGGTTAGGGTTAGGGTTAGGGTTAGGGTTAGGGTTAGGGTTAGGGTTAGGGTTAGGGTTAGGGTTATGGTTAGTTGGGTTAGGGTTATGGTTAGGGTTATTTTGGTAAAGGTTAGGCTTATGGTTAGTGTTAGGGCTGGTTGGTTTAGGGTTAGTGTTTTGGTTATTTGGTTTAGGGTTAGGTTTAGGGTCAGGGTTAGGGTTAGGGTTATTTGGGCTAGGGTTAGGGTTAGGGTTAGGGTTAGGGTTAGGGTTAGGGTTAGGGTTAGGGTTATGGTTAGTTGGGTTTGGGTTATGGTTAGGGTTATTTTGGTAAAGGTTAGTCTTATGGTTAGTGTTAGGGCTAGTTGGTTTGGGGTTAGGGTTAGGGTTATTTGGTTTAGGGTTAGGTGTAGGGTCAGGTTTATGGTTAGGGTTAGGGTTATTTGGGCTAGGGTTAGGGTTAGGGTTAGGGTTAGGGTTAGGGTTATGGTTAGTTGGGTTTGGGTTATGGTTAGGGTTATTTTGGTAAAGGTTAGGCTTATGGTTAGTGTTAGGGCTAGTTGGTTTAGGGTTAGGGTTAGGGTTATTTGGTTTAGGGTTAGGTTTAGGGTCAGGGTTAGGGTTAGGGTTAGGGTTATTTGGGCTAGGGTTAGGGTTAGGGTTAGGGTTAGGGTTATGGTTAGTTGGGTTTGGGTTATGGTTAGGGTTATTTTGGTAAAGGTTAGGCTTATGGTTAGTGTTAGGGCTAGTTGGTTTAGGGTTAGGGTTAGGGTTATTTGGTTTAGGGTTAGGTTTAGGGTCAGGGTTAGGGTTAGGGTTAGGGTTATTTGGGCTAGGGTTAGGGTTAGGGTTAGGGTTAGGGTTAGGGTTATGGTTAGTTGGGTTTGGGTTATGGTTAGGGTTATTTTGGTAAAGGTTAGGCTTATGGTTAGTGTTAGGGCTGGTTGGTTTAGGGTTAGGGTTAGGGTTATTTGGTTTAGGGTTAGGTTTAGGGTCAGGGTTAGGGTTAGGGTTAGGGTTATTTGGGCTAGGGTTAGGGTTAGGGTTAGGGTTAGGGTTAGGGTTAGGGTTAGGGTTAGGGTTATGGTTAGTTGGGTTTGGGTTATGGGTAGGGTTATTTTGGTAAAGGTTAGGCTTATGGTTAGTGTTAGGGCTAGTTGGTTTAGGGTTAGGGTTAGGGTTATTTGGTTTAGGGTTAGGTTTAGGGTCAGGGTTAGGGTTAGGGTTAGGGTTATATGGGCTAGGGTTAGGGTTAGGGTTAGGGTTAGGGTTAGGGTTAGGGTTATGGTTAGTTGGGTTTGGGTTATGGTTAGGGTTATTTTGGTAAAGGTTAGGCTTATGGTTAGTGTTAAGGCTAGTTGGTTTAGGGTTAGGGTTAGGGTTATTTGGTTTAGGTTTAGGTTTAGGGTCAGGGTTAGGGTTAGGGTTAGGGTTATTTGGGCTAGGGTTAGGGTTAGGGTTAGGGTTAGGGTTAGGGTTAGTTGGGTTAGGGTTAGGGTTAGGGTTAGGGTTAGGGTTAGGGTTAGGGTTAGGGTTATGGTTAGTTGGGTTTGGGTTATGGTTAGGGTTATTTTGGTAAAGGTTAGGCTTATGGTTTGTGTTAGGGCTAGTTGGTTTAGGGTTAGGGTTAGGGTTATTTGGTTTAGGGTTAGGTTTAGGGTCAGGGTTAGGGTTAGGGTAAGGGTTATTTGGGCTAGGGTTAGGGTTGGGTTAGGGTTAGGGTTAGGGTTAGGGTTAGGGTTAGTGTTGGGGTTAGGGTTATGGTTAGTTGGGTTAGGGTTATGGTTAGGGTTATTTTGGTAAAGGTTAGGCTTATGGTTAGTGTTCGTGCTGGTTGGTTTAGGGTTAGGGTTAGGGTTATTTGGTTTAGGGTTAGGTTTAGGGTCAGGGTTAGGGTTAGGGTTAGGGTTATTTGGGCTAGGGTTAGGGTTAGGGTTAGGGTTAGGGTTAGGGTTATGGTTAGTTGGGTTTGGGTTATGGTTAGGGTTATTTTGGTAAAGGTTAGGCTTATGGTTAGTGTTAGGGCTAGTTGGTTTAGGGTTAGGGTTAGGGTTATTTGGTTTAGGGTTAGTTTTAGGGTCAGGGTTAGGGTTAGGGTTAGGGTTATATGGGCTAGGGTTAGGGTTAGGGTTAGGGTTAGGGTTAGGGTTAGGGTTATGGTTAGTTGGGTTAGGGTTATGGTTAGGGTTATTTTGGTAAAGGTTAGGCTTATGGTTAGTGTTAGGGCTAGTTGGTTTAGGGTTAGGGTTAGGGTTATTTGGTTTAGGGTTAGGTGTAGGGTCAGGTTTATGGTTAGGGTTAGGGTTATTTGGGCTAGGGTTAGGGTTAGGGTTAGGGTTAGGGTTAGGGTTATGGTTAGTTGGGTTTGGGTTATGGTTAGGGTTATTTTGGTAAAGGTTAGGCTTATGGTTAGTGTTAGGGCTAGTTGGTTTAGGGTTAGGGTTAGGGTTATTTGGTTTAGGGTTAGGTTTAGGGTCAGGGTTAGGGTTAGGGTTAGGGTTATTTGGGCTAGGGTTAGGGTTAGGGTTAGGGTTAGGGTTAGGGTTAGGGTTAGGGTTAGGGTTAGTTGGGTTTGGGTTATGGTTAGGGATATTTTGGTAAAGGTTAGGCTTATGGTTAGTGTTAGGGCTAGTTGGTTTAGGGTTAGGGTTAGGGTTATTTGGTTTAGGGTTAGGTTTAGGGTCAGGGTTAGGGTTAGGGTTAGGGTTATATGGGCTAGGGTTAGGGTTAGGGTTAGGGTTAGGGTTAGGGTTAGGGTTAGGGTTAGGGTTAGGGTTATGGTTAGTTGGGTTTGGGTTATGGTTAGGGTTATTTTGCTAAAGGTTAGGCTTATGGTTAGTGTTAGGGCTAGTTGGTTTAGGGTTAGGGTTAGGGTTATTTGGTTTAGGGTTAGGTTTAGGGTCAGGGTTAGGGTTAGGGTTAGGGTTATTTGGGCTAGGGTTAGGGTTAGGGTTAGGGTTAGGGTTAGGGTTAGGGTTATGGTTAGTTGGGTTTGGGTTATGGTTAGGGTTATTTTGGTAAAGGTTAGGCTTATGGTTAGTGTTAGGGCTAGTTGGTTTAGGGTTAGGGTTAGGGTTATTTGGTTTAGGGTTAGGTTTAGGGTCAGGGTTAGGGTTAGGGTTAGGGTTATTTGGGCTAGGGTTAGGGTTAGGGTTAGGGTTAGGGTTAGGGTTATGGTTAGTTGGGTTAGGGTTATGGTTAGGGTTATTTTGGTAAAGGTTAGGCTTATGGTTAGTGTTAGGGCTGGTTGGTTTAGGGTTAGGGTTAGGGTTATTTGGTTTAGGGTTAGGTTTAGGGTCAGGGTTAGGGTTAGGGTTAGGGTTATTTGGGCTAGGGTTAGGGTTAGGGTTAGGGTTAGGGTTAGGGTTAGGGTTATGGTTAGTTGGGTTTGGGTTATGGTTAGGGTTATTTTGGTAAAGGTTAGGCTTATGGTTAGTGTTAGGGCTAGTTGGTTTAGGGTTAGGGTTAGGGTTATTTGGTTTAGGGTTAGGTTTAGGGTCAGGGTTAGGGTTAGGGTTAGGGTTATTTGGGCTAGGGTTAGGGTTAGGGTTAGGGTTAGGGTTAGGGTTAGGGTTAGGGTTATGGTTAGTTGGGTTTGGGTTATGGTTAGGGTTATTTTGGTAAAGGTTAGGCTTATGGTTAGTGTTAGGGCTAGCTGGTTTAGGGTTAGGGTTAGGGTTATTTGGTTTAGGGTTAGGTTTAGGGTTAGGGTTAGGGTTAGGGTTAGGGTTATATGGGCTAGGGTTAGGGTTAGGGTTAGGGTTAGGGTTAGGGTTAGGGTTAGGGTTATGGTTAGTTGGGTTTGGGTTATGGTTAGGGTTATTTTGCTAAAGGTTAGGCTTATGGTTAGGGTTAGGGTTAGGGTTAGGGTTAGGGTTAGGGTTAGGGTTAGGGTTAGGGTTAGGGTTAGGGTTAGGGTTAGGGTTAGGGTTAGGGTTAGGGTTAGGGTTATGGTTAGTTGGGTTAGGGTTATGGTTAGGGTTATTTTGGTAAAGGTTAGGCTTATGGTTAGTGTTAGGGCTTGTTGGTTTAGGGTTAGTGTTTTGGTTATTTGGTTTAGGGTTAGGTTTAGGGTCAGGGTTAGGGTTAGGGTTATTTGGGCTAGGGTTAGGGTTAGGGTTAGGGTTAGGGTTAGGGTTAGGGTTAGGGTTAGGGTTATGGTTAGTTGGGTTTGGGTTATGGTTAGGGTTATTTTGCTAAAGGTTAGGCTTATGGTTAGTGTTAGGGCTAGTTGGTTTAGGGTTAGGGTTAGGGTTATTTGGTTTAGGGTTAGGTGTAGGGTCAGGTTTATGGTTAGGGTTAGGGTTATTTGGGCTAGGGTTAGGGTTAGGGTTAGGGTTAGGGTTAGGGTTATGGTTAGTTGGGTTTGGGTTATGGTTAGGGTTATTTTGGTAAAGGTTAGGCTTATGGTTAGTGTTAGGGCTAGTTGGTTTAGGGTTAGGGTTAGGGTTATTTGGTTTAGGTTTAGGTTTAGGGTCAGGGTTAGGGTTAGGGTTAGGGTTATTTGGGCTAGGGTTAGGGTTAGGGTTAGGGTTAGGGTTAGGGTTATGGTTAGTTGGGTTTGGGTTATGGTTAGGGTTATTTTGGTAAAGGTTAGGCTTATGGTTAGTGTTAGGGCTAGTTGGTTTAGGGTTAGGGTTAGGGTTATTTGGTTTAGGGTTAGGTTTAGGGTCAGGGTTAGGGTTAGGGTTAGGGTTATTTGGGCTAGGGTTAGGGTTAGGGTTAGGGTTAGGGTTAGGGTTATGGTTAGTTGGGTTTGGGTTATGGTTAGGGTTATTTTGGTAAAGGTTAGGCTTATGGTTAGTGTTAGGGCTGGTTGGTTTAGGGTTAGGGTTAGGGTTATTTGGTTTAGGGTTAGGTTTAGGGTCAGGGTTAGGGTTAGGGTTAGGGTTATTTGGGCTAGGGTTAGGGTTAGGGTTAGGGTTAGGGTTAGGGTTAGGGTTATGGTTAGTTGGGTTTGGGTTATGGTTAGGGTTATTTTGGTAAAGGTTAGGCTTATGGTTAGTGTTAGGGCTAGTTGGTTTAGGGTTAGGGTTAGGGTTATTTGGTTTAGGGTTAGGTTTAGGGTCAGGGTTAGGGTTAGGGTTAGGGTTATATGGGCTAGGGTTAGGGTTAGGGTTAGGGTTAGGGTTAGGGTTAGGGTTAGGGTTATGGTTAGTTGGGTTTGGGTTATGGTTAGGGTTATTTTGGTAAAGGTTAGGCTTATGGTTAGTGTTAAGGCTAGTTGGTTTAGGGTTAGGGTTAGGGTTATTTGGTTTAGGTTTAGGTTTAGGGTCAGGGTTAGGGTTAGGGTTAGGGTTATTTGGGCTAGGGTTAGGGTTAGGGTTAGGGTTAGGGTTAGTTGGGTTAGGGTTAGGGTTAGGGTTAGGGTTAGGGTTAGGGTTATGGTTAGTTGGGTTTGGGTTATGGTTAGGGTTATTTTGGTAAAGGTTAGGCTTATGGTTTGTGTTAGGGCTAGTTGGTTTAGGGTTAGGGTTAGGGTTATTTGGTTTAGGGTTAGGTTTAGGGTCAGGGTTAGGGTTAGGGTAAGGGTTATTTGGGCTAGGGTTAGGGTTGGGTTAGGGTTAGGGTTAGGGTTAGGGTTAGGGTTAGTGTTGGGGTTAGGGTTATGGTTAGTTGGGTTAGGGTTATGGTTAGGGTTATTTTGGTAAAGGTTAGGCTTATGGTTAGTGTTCGTGCTGGTTGGTTTAGGGTTAGGGTTAGGGTTATTTGGTTTAGGGTTAGGTTTAGGGTTAGGGTTAGGGTTAGGGTTAGGGTTATTTGGGCTAGGGTTAGGGTTAGGGTTAGGGTTAGGGTTAGGGTTAGGGTTATGGTTAGTTGGGTTTGGGTTATGGTTAGGGTTATTTTGGTAAAGGTTAGGCTTATGGTTAGTGTTAGGGCTAGTTGGTTTAGGGTTAGGGTTAGGGTTATTTGGTTTAGGGTTAGGTTTAGGGTCAGGGTTAGGGTTAGGGTTATATGGGCTAGGGTTAGGGTTAGGGTTAGGGTTAGGGTTAGGGTTAGGGTTAGGGTTATGGTTAGTTGGGTTAGGGTTATGGTTAGGGTTATTTTGGTAAAGGTTAGGGATAGGGTTAGGGTTAGGGTTAGGGTTAGGGTTAGGGTTAGGGTTAGGGTTATTTGGGCTAGGGTTAGGGTTAGGGTTAGGGTTAGGGTTAGGGTTAGGGTTATGGTTAGTTGGGTTTGGGTTATGGTTAGGGTTATTTTGGTAAAGGTTAGGCTTATGGTTAGTGTTAGGGCTAGTTGGTTTAGGGTTAGGGTTAGGGTTATTTGGTTTAGGGTTAGGTTTAGGGTCAGGGTTAGGGTTAGGGTTAGGGTTATTTGGGCTAGGGTTAGGGTTAGGGTTAGGGTTAGGGTTAGGGTTAGGGTTAGGGTTATGGTTAGTTGGGTTAGGGTTATGGTTAGGGTTATTTTGGTAAAGGTTAGGCTTATGGTTAGTGTTAGGGCTAGTTGGTTTAGGGTTAGGGTTAGGGTTATTTGGTTTAGGTTTAGGTTTAGGGTCAGGGTTAGGGTTAGGGTTAGGGTTATTTGGGCTAGGGTTAGGGTTAGGGTTAGGGTTAGGGTTAGGGTTAGGGTTAGGGTTAGTTGGGTTAGGGTTAGGGTTAGGGTTAGGGTTAGGGTTAGGGTTAGGGTTAGGGTTAGGGTTAGGGTTATGGTTAGTTGGGTTTGGGTTATGGTTAGGGTTATTTTGGTAAAGGTTAGGCTTATGGTTAGTGTTAGGGCTAGTTGGTTTAGGGTTAGGGTTAGGGTTATTTGGTTTAGGGTTAGGTTTAGGGTCAGGGTTAGGGTTAGGGTTAGGGTTATTTGGGCTAGGGTTAGGGTTAGGGTTAGGGTTAGGGTTAGGGTTAGGGTTAGGGTTATGGTTAGTTGGGTTTGGGTTATTGTTAGGGTTATTTTGGTAAAGGTTAGGCTTATGGTTAGTGTTAGGGCTAGTTGGTTTAGGGTTAGGGTTAGGGTTATTTGGTTTAGGGTTAGGTGTAGGGTCAGGTTTATGGTTAGGGTTAGGGTTATTTGGGCTAGGGTTAGGGTTAGGGTTAGGGTTAGGGTTAGGGTTAGGGTTATGGTTAGTTGGGTTTGGGTTATGGTTAGGGTTATTTTGGTAAAGGTTAGGCTTATGGTTAGTGTTAGGGCTAGTTGGTTTAGGGTTAGGGTTAGGGTTATTTGGTTTAGGGTTAGGTTTAGGGTCAGGGTTAGGGTTAGGGTTAGGGTTATTTGGGCTAGGGTTAGGGTTAGGGTTAGGGTTAGGGTTAGGGTTAGGGTTAGGGTTAGGGTTAGGGTTATGGTTAGTTGGGTTTGGGTTATGGGTAGGGTTATTTTGGTAAAGGTTAGGCTTATGGTTAGTGTTAGGGCTAGTTGGTTTAGGGTTAGGGTTAGGGTTATTTGGTTTAGGGTTAGGTTTAGGGTCAGGGTTAGGGTTAGGGTTAGGGTTATATGGGCTAGGGTTAGGGTTAGGGTTAGGGTTAGGGTTAGGGTTAGGGTTATGGTTAGTTGGGTTTGGGTTATGGTTAGGGTTATTTTGCTAAAGGTTAGGCTTATGGTTAGTGTTAGGGCTAGTTGGTTTAGGGTTAGGGTTAGGGTTATTTGGTTTAGGGTTAGGTTTAGGGTCAGGGTTAGGGTTAGGGTTAGGGTTATTTGGGCTAGGGTTAGGGTTAGGGTTAGGGTTAGGGTTAGGGTTAGGGTTAGGGTTATGGTTAGTTGGGTTAGGGTTATGGTTAGGGTTATTTTGGTAAAGGTTAGGCTTATGGTTAGTGTTAGGGCTAGTTGGTTTAGGGTTAGGGTTAGGGTTATTTGGTTTAGGTTTAGGTTTAGGGTCAGGGTTAGGGTTAGGGTTAGGGTTATTTGGGCTAGGGTTAGGGTTAGGGTTAGGGTTAGGGTTAGGGTTAGTTGGGTTAGGGTTAGGGTTAGGGTTAGGGTTAGGGTTAGGGTTAGGGTTAGGGTTAGGGTTATTTGGGCTAGGGTTAGGGTTAGGGTTAGGGTTAGGGTTAGGGTTATGGTTAGTTGGGTTTGGGTTATGGTTAGGGTTATTTTGGTAAAGGTTAGGCATATGGTTAGTGTTAGGGCTAGTTGGTTTAGGGTTAGGGTTAGGGTTATTTGGTTTAGGGTTAGGTTTAGGGTCAGGGTTAGGGTTAGGGTTAGGGTTATTTGGGCTAGGGTTAGGGTTAGGGTTAGGGTTAGGGTTAGGGTTATGGTTAGTTGGGTTTGGGTTATGGTTAGGGTTATTTTGGTAAAGGTTAGGATTATGGTTAGTGTTAGGGCTAGTTGGTTTAGGGTTAGGGTTAGGGTTATTTGGTTTAGGGTTAGGTTTAGGGTCAGGGTTAGGGTTAGGGTTAGGGTTATTTGGGCTAGGGTTAGGGTTAGGGTTAGGGTTAGGGTTAGGGTTAGGGTTATGGTTAGTTGGGTTTGGGTTATGGTTAGGGTTATTTTGGTAAAGGTTAGGCTTATGGTTAGTGTTAGGGCTAGTTGGTTTAGGGTTAGGGTTAGGGTTATTTGGTTTAGGGTTAGGTTTAGGGTCAGGGTTAGGGTTAGGGTTAGGGTTATTTGGGCTAGGGTTAGGGTTAGGGTTAGGGTTAGGGTTAGGGTTAGGGTTAGGGTTAGGGTTAGGGTTAGGGTTATGGTTAGTTGGGTTTGGGTTATGGTTAGGGTTATTTTGGTAAAGGTTAGGCTTATGGTTAGTGTTAGGGCTAGCTGGTTTAGGGTTAGGGTTAGGGTTATTTGGTTTAGGGTTAGGTTTAGGGTCAGGGTTAGGGTTAGGGTTAGGGTTATATGGGCTAGGGTTAGGGTTAGGGTTAGGGTTAGGGTTAGGGTTAGGGTTATGGTTAGTTGGGTTTGGGTTATGGTTAGGGTTATTTTGCTAAAGGTTAGGCTTATGGTTAGTGTTAGGGCTAGTTGGTTTAGGGTTAGGGTTAGGGTTATTTGGTTTAGGGTTAGGTTTAGGGTCAGGGTTAGGGTTAGGGTTAGGGTTATTTGGGCTAGGGTTAGGGTTAGGGTTAGGGTTAGGGTTAGGGTTAGGGTTAGGGTTATGGTTAGTTGGGTTTGGGTTATGGTTAGGGTTATTTTGGTAAAGGTTAGGCTTATGGTTAGTGTTAGGGCTAGTTGGTTTAGGGTTAGGGTTAGGGTTATTTGGTTTAGGGTTAGGTTTAGGGTCAGGGTTAGGGTTAGGGTTAGGGTTATTTGGGCTAGGGTTAGGGTTAGGGTTAGGGTTAGGGTTAGGGTTAGGGTTATGGTTAGTTGGGTTTGGGTTATGGTTAGGGTTATTTTGGTAAAGGTTAGGCATATGGTTAGTGTTAGGGCTAGTTGGTTTAGGGTTAGGGTTAGGGTTATTTGGTTTAGGGTTAGGTTTAGGGTCAGGGTTAGGGTTAGGGTTAGGGTTATTTGGGCTAGGGTTAGGGTTAGGGTTAGGGTTAGGGTTAGGGTTATGGTTAGTTGGGTTAGGGTTATGGTTAGGGTTATTTTGGTAAAGGTTAGGCTTATGGTTAGTGTTAGGGCTAGTTGGTTTAGGGTTAGGGTTAGGGTTATTTGGTTTAGGGTTAGGTTTAGGGTCAGGGTTAGGGTTAGGGTTAGGGTTATTTGGGCTAGGGTTAGGGTTAGGGTTAGGGTTAGGGTTAGGGTTAGGGTTAGGGTTTGGGTTAGGGTTAGGGTTATGGTTAGTTGGGTTAGGGTTATGGTTAGGGTTATTTTGGTAAAGGTTAGGCTTATGGTTAGTGTTAGGGCTGGTTGGTTTAGGGTTAGTGTTTTGGTTATTTGGTTTAGGGTTAGGTTTAGGGTCAGGGTTAGGGTTAGGGTTATTTGGGCTAGGGTTAGGGTTAGGGTTAGGGTTAGGGTTAGGGTTATGGTTAGTTGGGTTTGGGTTATGGTTAGGGTTATTTTGGTAAAGGTTAGTCTTATGGTTAGTGTTAGGGCTAGTTGGTTTAGGGTTAGGGTTAGGGTTATTTGGTTTAGGGTTAGGTGTAGGGTCAGGTTTATGGTTAGGGTTAGGGTTATTTGGGCTAGGGTTAGGGTTAGGGTTAGGGTTAGGGTTAGGGTTATGGTTAGTTGGGTTTGGGTTATGGTTAGGGTTATTTTGGTAAAGGTTAGGCTTATGGTTAGTGTTAGGGCTAGTTGGTTTAGGGTTAGGGTTAGGGTTATTTGGTTTAGGGTTAGGTTTAGGGTCAGGGTTAGGGTTAGGGTTAGGGTTATTTGGGCTAGGGTTAGGGTTAGGGTTAGGGTTAGGGTTAGGGTTATGGTTAGTTGGGTTTGGGTTATGGTTAGGGTTATTTTGGTAAAGGTTAGGCTTATGGTTAGTGTTAGGGCTAGTTGGTTTAGGGTTAGGGTTAGGGTTATTTGGTTTAGGGTTAGGTTTAGGGTCAGGGTTAGGGTTAGGGTTAGGGTTATTTGGGCTAGGGTTAGGGTTAGGGTTAGGGTTAGGGTTAGGGTTATGGTTAGTTGGGTTTGGGTTATGGTTAGGGTTATTTTGGTAAAGGTTAGGCTTATGGTTAGTGTTAGGGCTGGTTGGTTTAGGGTTAGGGTTAGGGTTATTTGGTTTAGGGTTAGGTTTAGGGTCAGGGTTAGGGTTAGGGTTAGGGTTATTTGGGCTAGGGTTAGGGTTAGGGTTAGGGTTAGGGTTAGGGTTAGGGTTAGGGTTATGGTTAGTTGGGTTTGGGTTATGGTTAGGGTTATTTTGGTAAAGGTTAGGCTTATGGTTAGTGTTAGGGCTAGTTGGTTTAGGGTTAGGGTTAGGGTTATTTGGTTTAGGGTTAGGTTTAGGGTCAGGGTTAGGGTTAGGGTTAGGGTTATATGGGCTAGGGTTAGGGTTAGGGTTAGGGTTAGGGTTAGGGTTAGGGTTATGGTTAGTTGGGTTTGGGTTATGGTTAGGGTTATTTTGGTAAAGGTTAGGCTTATGGTTAGTGTTAAGGCTAGTTGGTTTAGGGTTAGGGTTAGGGTTATTTGGTTTAGGTTTAGGTTTAGGGTCAGGGTTAGGGTTAGGGTTAGGGTTATTTGGGCTAGGGTTAGGGTTAGGGTTAGGGTTAGGGTTAGGGTTAGTTGGGTTAGGGTTAGGGTTAGGGTTAGGGTTAGGGTTAGGGTTATGGTTAGTTGGGTTTGGGTTATGGTTAGGGTTATTTTGGTAAAGGTTAGGCTTATGGTTTGTGTTAGGGCTAGTTGGTTTAGGGTTAGGGTTAGGGTTATTTGGTTTAGGGTTAGGTTTAGGGTCAGGGTTAGGGTTAGGGTAAGGGTTATTTGGGCTAGGGTTAGGGTTGGGTTAGGGTTAGGGTTAGGGTTAGGGTTAGGGTTAGTGTTGGGGTTAGGGTTATGGTTAGTTGGGTTAGGGTTATGGTTAGGGTTATTTTGGTAAAGGTTAGGCTTATGGTTAGTGTTCGTGCTGGTTGGTTTAGGGTTAGGGTTAGGGTTATTTGGTTTAGGGTTAGGTTTAGGGTCAGGGTTAGGGTTAGGGTTAGGGTTATTTGGGCTAGGGTTAGGGTTAGGGTTAGGGTTAGGGTTAGGGTTAGGGTTATGGTTAGTTGGGTTTGGGTTATGGTTAGGGTTATTTTGGTAAAGGTTAGGCTTATGGTTAGTGTTAGGGCTAGTTGGTTTAGGGTTAGGGTTAGGGTTATTTGGTTTAGGGTTAGTTTTAGGGTCAGGGTTAGGGTTAGGGTTAGGGTTATATGGGCTAGGGTTAGGGTTAGGGTTAGGGTTAGGGTTAGGGTTAGGGTTATGGTTAGTTGGGTTAGGGTTATGGTTAGGGTTATTTTGGTAAAGGTTAGGCTTATGGTTAGTGTTAGGGCTAGTTGGTTTAGGGTTAGGGTTAGGGTTATTTGGTTTAGGGTTAGGTGTAGGGTCAGGTTTATGGTTAGGGTTAGGGTTATTTGGGCTAGGGTTAGGGTTAGGGTTAGGGTTAGGGTTAGGGTTAGGGTTATGGTTAGTTGGGTTTGGGTTATGGTTAGGGTTATTTTGGTAAAGGTTAGGCTTATGGTTAGTGTTAGGGCTAGTTGGTTTAGGGTTAGGGTTAGGGTTATTTGGTTTAGGGTTAGGTTTAGGGTCAGGGTTAGGGTTAGGGTTAGGGTTATTTGGGCTAGGGTTAGGGTTAGGGTTAGGGTTAGGGTTAGGGTTAGGGTTAGGGTTAGGGTTAGTTGGGTTTGGGTTATGGTTAGGGATATTTTGGTAAAGGTTAGGCTTATGGTTAGTGTTAGGGCTAGTTGGTTTAGGGTTAGGGTTAGGGTTATTTGGTTTAGGGTTAGGTTTAGGGTCAGGGTTAGGGTTAGGGTTAGGGTTATATGGGCTAGGGTTAGGGTTAGGGTTAGGGTTAGGGTTAGGGTTAGGGTTAGGGTTATGGTTAGTTGGGTTTGGGTTATGGTTAGGGTTATTTTGCTAAAGGTTAGGCTTATGGTTAGTGTTAGGGCTAGTTGGTTTAGGGTTAGGGTTAGGGTTATTTGGTTTAGGGTTAGGTTTAGGGTCAGGGTTAGGGTTAGGGTTAGGGTTATTTGGGCTAGGGTTAGGGTTAGGGTTAGGGTTAGGGTTAGGGTTAGGGTTATGGTTAGTTGGGTTAGGGTTATGGTTAGGGTTATTTTGGTAAAGGTTAGGCTTATGGTTAGTGTTAGGGCTAGTTGGTTTAGGGTTAGGGTTAGGGTTATTTGGTTTAGGGTTAGGTTTAGGGTCAGGGTTAGGGTTAGGGTTAGGGTTATTTGGGCTAGGGTTAGGGTTAGGGTTAGGGTTAGGGTTAGGGTTAGGGTTAGTTGGGTTAGGGTTAGGGTTAGGGTTATTTGGTTTAGGGTTAGGTTTAGGGTCAGGGTTAGGGTTAGGGTAAGGGTTATTTGGGCTAGGGTTAGGGTTAGGGTTAGGGTTAGGGTTAGGGTTAGGGTTAGTTGGGTTTGGGTTATGGTTAGGGTTATTTTGGTAAAGGTTAGGCTTATGGTTAGTGTTAGGGCTAGTTGGTTTAGGGTTAGGGTTAGGGTTATTTGGTTTAGGGTTAGGTTTAGGGTCAGGGTTAGGGTTAGGGTTAGGGTTATTTGGGCTAGGGTTAGGGTTAGGGTTAGGGTTAGGGTTATGGTTAGTTGGGTTTGGGTTATGGTTAGGGTTATTTTGGTAAAGGTTAGGATTATGGTTAGTGTTAGGGCTAGTTGGTTTAGGGTTAGGGTTAGGGTTATTTGGTTTAGGGTTAGGTTTAGGGTCAGGGTTAGGGTTAGGGTTAGGGTTATTTGGGCTAGGGTTAGGGTTAGGGTTAGGGTTAGGGTTAGGGTTATGGTTAGTTGGGTTTGGGTTAGGGTTAGGGTTAGGGTTAGGGTTAGGGTTAGGGTTAGGGTTAGGGTTAGGGTTAGGGTTAGGGTTAGGGTTAGGGTTAGGGTTAGGGTTAGGGTTAGGGTTAGGGTTAGGGTTAGGGTTAGGGTTAGGGTTATGGTTAGTTGGGTTAGGGTTATGGTTAGGGTTATTTTGGTAAAGGTTAGGCTTATGGTTAGTGTTAGGGCTGGTTGGTTTAGGGTTAGGGTTAGGGTTATTTGGTTTAGGGTTAGGTTTAGGGTCAGGGTTAGGGTTAGGGTTAGGGTTATTTGGGCTAGGGTTAGGGTTAGGGTTAGGGTTAGGGTTAGGGTTAGGGTTAGGGTTATGGTTAGTTGGGTTTGGGTTATGGTTAGGGTTATTTTGGTAAAGGTTAGGCTTATGGTTAGTGTTAGGGCTAGTTGGTTTAGGGTTAGGGTTAGGGTTATTTGGTTTAGGGTTAGGTTTAGGGTCAGGGTTAGGGTTAGGGTTAGGGTTATTTGGGCTAGGGTTAGGGTTAGGGTTAGGGTTAGGGTTAGGGTTAGGGTTAGGGTTATGGTTAGTTGGGTTTGGGTTATGGTTAGGGTTATTTTGGTAAAGGTTAGGCTTATGGTTAGTGTTAGGGCTAGCTGGTTTAGGGTTAGGGTTAGGGTTATTTGGTTTAGGGTTAGGTTTAGGGTCAGGGTTAGGGTTAGGGTTAGGGTTATATGGGCTAGGGTTAGGGTTAGGGTTAGGATTAGGGTTAGGGTTAGGGTTAGGGTTATGGTTAGTTGGGTTTGGGTTATGGTTAGGGTTATTTTGCTAAAGGTTAGGCTTATGGTTAGTGTTAGGGCTAGTTGGTTTAGGGTTAGGGTTAGGGTTATTTGGTTTAGGGTTAGGTTTAGGGTCAGGGTTAGGGTTAGGGTTAGGGTTATTTGGGCTAGGGTTAGGGTTAGGGTTAGGGTTAGGGTTAGGGTTAGGGTTATGGTTAGTTGGGTTTGGGTTATGGTTAGGGTTATTTTGGTAAAGGTTAGGCTTATGGTTAGTGTTAGGGCTAGTTGGTTTAGGGTTAGGGTTAGGGTTATTTGGTTTAGGGTTAGGTTTAGGGTCAGGGTTAGGGTTAGGGTTAGGGTTATTTGGGCTAGGGTTAGGGTTAGGGTTAGGGTTAGGGTTAGGGTTATGGTTAGTTGGGTTTGGGTTATGGTTAGGGTTATTTTGGTAAAGGTTAGGCTTATGGTTAGTGTTAGGGCTAGTTGGTTTAGGGTTAGGGTTAGGGTTATTTGGTTTAGGGTTAGGTTTAGGGTCAGGGTTAGGGTTAGGGTTAGGGTTATTTGGGCTAGGGTTAGGGTTAGGGTTAGGGTTAGGGTTAGGGTTATGGTTAGTTGGGTTAGGGTTATGGTTAGGGTTATTTTGCTAAAGGTTAGGCTTATGGTTAGTGTTACGGCTAGTTGGTTTAGGGTTCGGGTTAGGGTTATTTGGTTTAGGGTTAGGTTTAGGGTCAGGGTTAGGGTTAGGGTTAGGGTTATTTGGGCTAGGGTTAGGGTTAGGGTTAGGGTTAGGGTTAGGGTTAGGGTTAGGGTTAGGGTTAGGGTTATGGTTAGTTGGGTTAGGGTTATAGTTAGGGTTATTTTGGTAAAGGTTAGGCTTATGGTTAGTGTTAGGGCTTGTTGGTTTAGGGTTAGTGTTTTGGTTATTTGGTTTAGGGTTAGGTTTAGGGTCAGGGTTAGGGTTAGGGTTATTTGGGCTAGGGTTAGGGTTAGGGTTAGGGTTAGGGTTAGGGTTAGGGTTAGGGTTATGGTTAGTTGGGTTTGGGTTATGGTTAGGGTTATTTTGCTAAAGGTTAGGCTTATGGTTAGTGTTAGGGCTAGTTGGTTTAGGGTTAGGGTTAGGGTTATTTGGTTTAGGGTTAGGTGTAGGGTCAGGTTTATGGTTAGGGTTAGGGTTATTTGGGCTAGGGTTAGGGTTAGGGTTAGGGTTAGGGTTAGGGTTATGGTTAGTTGGGTTTGGGTTATGGTTAGGGTTATTTTGGTAAAGGTTAGGCTTATGGTTAGTGTTAGGGCTAGTTGGTTTAGGGTTAGGGTTAGGGTTATTTGGTTTAGGGTTAGGTTTAGGGTCAGGGTTAGGGTTAGGGTTATTTGGGCTAGGGTTAGGGTTAGGGTTAGGGTTAGGGTTAGGGTTATGGTTAGTTGGGTTTGGGTTATGGTTAGGGTTATTTTGGTAAAGGTTAGGCTTATGGTTAGTGTTAGGGCTAGTTAGTTTAGGGTTAGGGTTAGGGTTATTTGGTTTAGGGTTAGGTTTAGGGTCAGGGTTAGGGTTAGGGTTAGGGTTATTTGGGCTAGGGTTAGGGTTAGGGTTAGGGTTAGGGTTAGGGTTAGGGTTAGGGTTATGGTTAGTTGGGTTTGGGTTATGGTTAGGGTTATTTTGGTAAAGGTTAGGCTTATGGTTAGTGTTAGGGCTGGTTGGTTTAGGGTTAGGGTTAGGGTTATTTGGTTTAGGGTTAGGTTTAGGGTCAGGGTTAGGGTTAGGGTTAGGGTTATTTGGGCTAGGGTTAGGGTTAGGGTTAGGGTTAGGGTTAGGGTTAGGGTTATGGTTAGTTGGGTTTGGGTTATGGTTAGGGTTATTTTGGTAAAGGTTAGGCTTATGGTTAGTGTTAGGGCTAGTTGGTTTAGGGTTAGGGTTAGGGTTATTTGGTTTAGGGTTAGGTTTAGGGTCAGGGTTAGGGTTAGGGTTAGGGTTATATGGGCTAGGGTTAGGGTTAGGGTTAGGGTTAGGGTTAGGGTTATGGTTAGTTGGGTTTGGGTTATGGTTAGGGTTATTTTGGTAAAGGTTAGGCTTATGGTTAGTGTTAAGGCTAGTTGGTTTAGGGTTAGGGTTAGGGTTATTTGGTTTAGGTTTAGGTTTAGGGTCAGGGTTAGGGTTAGGGTTAGGGTTATTTGGGCTAGGGTTAGGGTTAGGGTTAGGGTTAGGGTTAGTTGGGTTAGGGTTAGGGTTAGGGTTAGGGTTAGGGTTAGGGTTATGGTTAGTTGGGTTTGGGTTATGGTTAGGGTTATTTTGGTAAAGGTTAGGCTTATGGTTTGTGTTAGGGCTAGTTGGTTTAGGGTTAGGGTTAGGGTTATTTGGTTTAGGGTTAGGTTTAGGGTCAGGGTTAGGGTTAGGGTAAGGGTTATTTGGGCTAGGGTTAGGGTTGGGTTAGGGTTAGGGTTAGGGTTAGGGTTAGGGTTAGGGTTAGTGTTGGGGTTAGGGTTATGGTTAGTTGGGTTAGGGTTATGGTTAGGGTTATTTTGGTAAAGGTTAGGCTTATGGTTAGTGTTCGTGCTGGTTGGTTTAGGGTTAGGGTTAGGGTTATTTGGTTTAGGGTTAGGTTTAGGGTCAGGGTTAGGGTTAGGGTTAGGGTTATTTGGGCTAGGGTTAGGGTTAGGGTTAGGGTTAGGGTTAGGGTTAGGGTTATGGTTAGTTGGGTTTGGGTTATGGTTAGGGTTATTTTGGTAAAGGTTAGGCTTATGGTTAGTGTTAGGGCTAGTTGGTTTAGGGTTAGGGTTAGGGTTATTTGGTTTAGGGTTAGTTTTAGGGTCAGGGTTAGGGTTAGGGTTAGGGTTATATGGGCTAGGGTTAGGGTTAGGGTTAGGGTTAGGGTTAGGGTTAGGGTTAGGGTTATGGTTAGTTGGGTTAGGGTTATGGTTAGGGTTATTTTGGTAAAGGTTAGGCTTATGGTTAGTGTTAGGGCTAGTTGGTTTAGGGTTAGGGTTAGGGTTATTTGGTTTAGGGTTTGGTGTAGGGTCAGGTTTATGGTGTAGGGTTAGGGTTATTTGGGCTAGGGTTAGGGTTAGGGTTAGGGTTAGGGTTAGGGTTAGGGTTATGGTTAGTTGGGTTTGGGTTATGGTTAGGGTTATTTTGGTAAAGGTTAGGCTTATGGTTAGTGTTAGGGCTAGTTGGTTTAGGGTTAGGGTTAGGGTTATTTGGTTTAGGGTTAGGTTTAGGGTCAGGGTTAGGGTTAGGGTTAGGGTTATTTGGGCTAGGGTTAGGGTTAGGGTTAGGGTTAGGGTTAGGGTTAGGGTTAGGGTTAGGGTTAGTTGGGTTTGGGTTATGGTTAGGGATATTTTGGTAAAGGTTAGGCTTATGGTTAGTGTTAGGGCTAGTTGGTTTAGGGTTAGGGTTAGGGTTATTTGGTTTAGGGTTAGGTTTAGGGTCAGGGTTAGGGTTAGGGTTAGGGTTATATGGGCTAGGGTTAGGGTTAGGGTTAGGGTTAGGGTTAGGGTTATGGTTAGTTGGGTTTGGGTTATGGTTAGGGTTATTTTGCTAAAGGTTAGGCTTATGGTTAGTGTTAGGGCTAGTTGGTTTAGGGTTAGGGTTAGGGTTATTTGGTTTAGGGTTAGGTTTAGGGTCAGGGTTAGGGTTAGGGTTAGGGTTATTTGGGCTAGGGTTAGGGTTAGGGTTAGGGTTAGGGTTAGGGTTAGGGTTATGGTTAGTTGGGTTAGGGTTATGGTTAGGGTTATTTTGGTAAAGGTTAGGCTTATGGTTAGTGTTAGGGCTAGTTGGTTTAGGGTTAGGGTTAGGGTTATTTGGTTTAGGGTTAGGTTTAGGGTCAGGGTTAGGGTTAGGGTTAGGGTTATTTGGGCTAGGGTTAGGGTTAGGGTTAGGGTTAGGGTTAGGGTTAGGGTTAGTTGGGTTAGGGTTAGGGTTAGGGTTATTTGGTTTAGGGTTAGGTTTAGGGTCAGGGTTAGGGTTAGGGTAAGGGTTATTTGGGCTAGGGTTAGGGTTAGGGTTAGGGTTAGGGTTAGGGTTAGGGTTAGTTGGGTTTGGGTTATGGTTAGGGTTATTTTGGTAAAGGTTAGGCTTATGGTTAGTGTTAGGGCTAGTTGGTTTAGGGTTAGGGTTAGGGTTATTTGGTTTAGGGTTAGGTTTAGGGTCAGGGTTAGGGTTAGGGTTAGGGTTATTTGGGCTAGGGTTAGGGTTAGGGTTAGGGTTAGGGTTATGGTTAGTTGGGTTTGGGTTATGGTTAGGGTTATTTTGGTAAAGGTTAGGATTATGGTTAGTGTTAGGGCTAGTTGGTTTAGGGTTAGGGTTAGGGTTATTTGGTTTAGGGTTAGGTTTAGGGTCAGGGTTAGGGTTAGGGTTATTTGGGCTAGGGTTAGGGTTAGGGTTAGGGTTAGGGTTAGGGTTATGGTTAGTTGGGTTTGGGTTATGGTTAGGGTTATTTTGGTAAAGGTTAGGCTTATGGTTAGTGTTAGGGCTAGTTGGTTTAGGGTTAGGGTTAGGGTTATTTGGTTTAGGGTTAGGTTTAGGGTCAGGGTTAGGGTTAGGGTTAGGGTTATTTGGGCTAGGGTTAGGGTTAGGGTTAGGGTTAGGGTTAGGGTTAGGGTTAGGGTTATGGTTAGTTGGGTTAGGGTTATGGTTAGGGTTATTTTGGTAAAGGTTAGGCTTATGGTTAGTGTTAGGGCTGGTTGGTTTAGGGTTAGGGTTAGGGTTATTTGGTTTAGGGTTAGGTTTAGGGTCAGGGTTAGGGTTAGGGTTAGGGTTATTTGGGCTAGGGTTAGGGTTAGGGTTAGGGTTAGGGTTAGGGTTAGGGTTAGGGTTATGGTTAGTTGGGTTTGGGTTATGGTTAGGGTTATTTTGGTAAAGGTTAGGCTTATGGTTAGTGTTAGGGCTAGTTGGTTTAGGGTTAGGGTTAGGGTTATTTGGTTTAGGGTTAGGTTTAGGGTCAGGGTTAGGGTTAGGGTTAGGGTTATTTGGGCTAGGGTTAGGGTTAGGGTTAGGGATAGGGTTAGGGTTAGGGTTAGGGTTAGGGTTATGGTTAGTTGGGTTTGGGTTATGGTTAGGGTTATTTTGGTAAAGGTTAGGCTTATGGTTAGTGTTAGGGCTAGCTGGTTTAGGGTTAGGGTTAGGGTTATTTGGTTTAGGGTTAGGTTTAGGGTCAGGGTTAGGGTTAGGGTTAGGGTTATATGGGCTAGGGTTAGGGTTAGGGTTAGGATTAGGGTTAGGGTTAGGGTTAGGGTTATGGTTAGTTGGGTTTGGGTTATGGTTAGGGTTATTTTGCTAAAGGTTAGGCTTATGGTTAGTGTTAGGGCTAGTTGGTTTAGGGTTAGGGTTAGGGTTATTTGGTTTAGGGTTAGGTTTAGGGTCAGGGTTAGGGTTAGGGTTAGGGTTATTTGGGCTAGGGTTAGGGTTAGGGTTAGGGTTAGGGTTAGGGTTAGGGTTAGGGTTATGGTTAGTTGGGTTTGGGTTATGGTTAGGGTTATTTTGGTAAAGGTTAGGCTTATGGTTAGTGTTAGGGCTAGTTGGTTTAGGGTTAGGGTTAGGGTTATTTGGTTTAGGGTTAGGTTTAGGGTCAGGGTTAGGGTTAGGGTTAGGGTTATTTGGGCTAGGGTTAGGGTTAGGGTTAGGGTTAGGGTTAGGGTTATGGTTAGTTGGGTTAGGGTTATGGTTAGGGTTATTTTGCTAAAGGTTAGGCTTATGGTTAGTGTTACGGCTAGTTGGTTTAGGGTTCGGGTTAGGGTTATTTGGTTTAGGGTTAGGTTTAGGGTCAGGGTTAGGGTTAGGGTTAGGGTTATTTGGGCTAGGGTTAGGGTTAGGGTTAGGGTTAGGGTTAGGGTTAGGGTTAGGGTTATGGTTAGTTGGGTTAGGGTTATGGTTAGGGTTATTTTGGTAAAGGTTAGGCTTATGGTTAGTGTTAGGGCTTGTTGGTTTAGGGTTAGTGTTTTGGTTATTTGGTTTAGGGTTAGGTTTAGGGTCAGGGTTAGGGTTAGGGTTATTTGGGCTAGGGTTAGGGTTAGGGTTAGGGTTAGGGTTAGGGTTAGGGTTAGGGTTATGGTTAGTTGGGTTTGGGTTATGGTTAGGGTTATTTTGCTAAAGGTTAGGCTTATGGTTAGTGTTAGGGCTAGTTGGTTTAGGGTTAGGGTTAGGGTTATTTGGTTTAGGGTTAGGTGTAGGGTCAGGTTTATGGTTAGGGTTAGGGTTATTTGGGCTAGGGTTAGGGTTAGGGTTAGGGTTAGGGTTAGGGTTATGGTTAGTTGGGTTTGGGTTATGGTTAGGGTTATTTTGGTAAAGGTTAGGCTTATGGTTAGTGTTAGGGCTAGTTAGTTTAGGGTTAGGGTTAGGGTTATTTGGTTTAGGGTTAGGTTTAGGGTCAGGGTTAGGGTTAGGGTTAGGGTTATTTGGGCTAGGGTTAGGGTTAGGGTTAGGGTTAGGGTTAGGGTTAGGGTTAGGGTTATGGTTAGTTGGGTTTGGGTTATGGTTAGGGTTATTTTGGTAAAGGTTA
The DNA here is from genome assembly GCF_052056855.1 of Sturnus vulgaris. Lineage (NCBI taxonomy): Eukaryota > Metazoa > Chordata > Aves > Passeriformes > Sturnidae > Sturnus > Sturnus vulgaris. The sequence continues at coordinate 5,546 of NW_028276507.1, read as the reverse complement.
GGCTTATGGTTAGTGTTAGGGCTGGTTGGTTTAGGGTTAGGGTTAGGGTTATTTGGTTTAGGGTTAGGTTTAGGGTCAGGGTTAGGGTTAGGGTTAGGGTTATTTGGGCTAGGGTTAGGGTTAGGGTTAGGGTTAGGGTTAGGGTTAGGGTTAGGGTTAGGGTTATGGTTAGTTGGGTTTGGGTTATGGTTAGGGTTATTTTGGTAAAGGTTAGGCTTATGGTTAGTGTTAGGGCTAGTTGGTTTAGGGTTAGGGTTAGGGTTATTTGGTTTAGGGTTAGGTTTAGGGTCAGGGTTAGGGTTAGGGTTAGGTTATATGGGCTAGGGTTAGGGTTAGGGTTAGGGTTAGGGTTAGGGTTAGGGTTATGGTTAGTTGGGTTTGGGTTATGGTTAGGGTTATTTTGGTAAAGGTTAGGCTTATGGTTAGTGTTAAGGCTAGTTGGTTTAGGGTTAGGGTTAGGGTTATTTGGTTTAGGGTTAGGTTTAGGGTCAGGGTTAGGGTTAGGGTTAGGGTTATTTGGGCTAGGGTTAGGGTTAGGGTTAGGGT
>NW_028276506.1:110000-112500 GCF_052056855.1 Sturnus vulgaris | reverse complement strand
TAGTTGGTTTAGGGTTAGGGTTAGGGTTATTTGGTTTAGGTTTAGGTTTAGGGTCAGGGTTAGGGTTAGGGTTAGGGTTATTTGGGCTAGGGTTAGGGTTAGGGTTAGGGTTAGGGTTAGGGTTAGGGTTATGGTTAGTTGGGTTAGGGTTATGGTTAAGGTTATTTTGGTAAAGGTTAGGCTTATGGTTAGTGTTAGGGCTAGTTGGTTTAGGGTTAGGGTTAGGGTTATTTGGTTTAGGGTTAGGTTTAGGGTCAGGGTTAGGGTTAGGGTTAGGGTTATTTGGGCTAGGGTTCGGGTTAGGGTTAGGGTTAGGGTTAGGGTTATGGTTAGTTGGGTTTGGGTTATGGTTAGGGTTATTTTGGTAAAGGTTAGGCTTATGGTTAGTGTTAGGGCTAGTTGGTTTAGGGTTAGGGTTAGGGTTATTTGGTTTAGGTTTAGGTTTAGGGTCAGGGTTAGGGTTAGGGTTAGGGTTATTTGGGCTAGGGTTAGGGTTAGGGTTAGGGTTAGGGTTAGGGTTAGGGTTAGGGTTAGGGTTAGGGTTAGGGTTATGGTTAGTTGGGTTTGGGTTATGGTTAGGGTTATTTTGGTAAAGGTTAGGCTTATGGTTAGTGTTAGGGCTAGTTGGTTTAGGGTTAGGGTTAGGGTTATTTGGTTTAGGGTTAGGTTTAGGGTCAGGGTTAGGGTTAGGGTTAGGGTTATTTGGGCTAGGGTTAGGGTTAGGGTTAGGGTTAGGGTTAGGGTTAGGGTTATGGTTAGTTGGGTTTGGGTTATGGTTAGGGTTATTTTGGTAAAGGTTAGGCTTATGGTTAGTGTTAGGGCTAGTTGGTTTAGGGTTAGGGTTAGGGTTATTTGGTTTAGGTTTAGGTTTAGGGTCAGGGTTAGGGTTAGGGTTAGGGTTATTTGGGCTAGGGTTAGGGTTAGGGTTAGGGTTAGGGTTAGGGTTATGGTTAGTTGGGTTAGGGTTATGGTTAGGGTTATTTTGGTAAAGGTTAGGCTTATGGTTAGTGTTAGGGTTAGGTATAGGGTTAGTGGTTTAGGGTTATGGTTAGGGTTAGGGTTAGGGTTAGGGTTAGGGTTAGTTGGTTAGGGCTAGGGTTAGGGTTAGTGGTTAGGGTTAGGGTTAGGGTTAGTTGGGTTAGGGTTATGGTTAAGGTTAGGTATCGGTTAAGGGTTAGGGTTAGTTGGTTAGGTTAGGTTAGGTTTAGGGTTAGGGTTAGGGTTATTGGTTAGGGTTAGGTTAGGTTAGGTTAGGGTTAGGGTAGGTTAGGAGGTTAGGGTTAGGGTTAGGGTTAGGTTAGTTGAGGTTAGGGTTATGGTTAGGGTTATTTTGGTAAAGGTTAGGCTTATGGTTAGTGTTAGGGCTATGTTAGGTTAGGTTAGGGTTAGGGTTATTTGGTTAGGTTTAGGTTTAGGGTCAGGGTTAGGGTTAGGGTTAGGGTTATTTGGGCTAGGGTTAGGGTTAGGGTTAGGGTTAGGGTTATGGTTAGTGGTTAGTTAGGGTTAGGTTGGTAAGGGTTATATTGGTAGGTTAGGTTAGGTAGTTAGGGTAGTGGTAGGGTTAGGGTTAGGGTTATTGGTTTAGGGTTAGGTTTAGGGTCAGGGTTAGGGTTAGGGTTAGGGTTAATTGGGGTTAGGGTTAGGGTTAGGGTTAGGGTTAGGGTTAGTTGGTTTGGGTATGGTTAGGGTTATTTGGTAAAGGTTAGGCTTATGGTTAGTGTTAGGGCTAGTTGGTTTAGGGTTAGGGTTAGGGTTATTTGGTTTAGGTTAGGTTTAGGGTCAGGGTTAGGGTTAGGGTTAGGGTTATTTGGTAGGGTTAGGGTTAGGGTTAGGGTTAGGTTAGGGTTAGGGTTAGGGTAGGTTAGGGTTTTAGGGTTAGGGTTATGGTTAGTTGGGTTTGGGTTATGGTTAGGGTTATTTTGGTAAAGGTTAGGCTTATGGTTAGTGTTAGGGCTAGTTTGTTAGGTTAGGGTAGGGTTAGGGTTAGTGGTTAGGGTTATTTAGGGTCAGGGTTAGGGTTAGGGTTTAGGGTTAGGGTTAGGGTTAGGGTTAGGGTTAGGGGATTGGGTTATGGTTAGGGTTATTTTGGTAAAGGTTAGGCTTATAGTTAGTGTTAGGGCTAGTTGGTTTAGGGTTAGGGTTAGGGTTATTTGGTTTAGGTTTAGGTTTAGGGTCAGGGTTAGGGTTAGGGTTAGGGTTATTTGGGCTAGGGTTAGGGTTAGGGTTAGGGTTAGGGTTAGGGTTATGGTTAGTTGGGTTAGGGTTATGGTTAGGGTTATTTTGGTAAAGGTTAGGCTTATGGTTAGTGTTAGGGCTAGTTGGTTTAGGGTTAGGGTTAGGGTTATTTGGTTTAGGGTTAGGTTTAGGGTCAGGGTTAGGGTTAGGGTTAGGGTTATTTGGGCTAGGGTTCGGGTTAGGGTTAGGGTTAGGGTTAGGGTTAGGGTTAGTTGGGTTTGGGTTATGGTTAGGGTTATTTTGGTAAAGGTTAGGCTTATGGTTA
>NW_028276506.1:92500-100000 GCF_052056855.1 Sturnus vulgaris | reverse complement strand
TAGGGTTAGGTTTAGGGTCAGGGTTAGGGTTAGGGTTAGGGTTAATTGGGGTAGGGTTAGGGTTAGGGTTAGGGTTAGGGTTAGGGTTAGGGTTAGGGTTAGGGTTATGGTTAGTTGGGTTTGGGTAATGGTTAGGGTTATTTTGGTAAAGGTTAGGCTTATGGTTAGTGTTAGGGCTAGTTGGTTTAGGGTTAGGGTTAGGGTTATTTGGTTTAGGTTTAGGTTTAGGGTCAGGGTTAGGGTTAGGGTTAGGGTTATTTGGGCTAGGGTTAGGGTTAGGGTTAGGGTTAGGGTTAGGGTTAGGGTTAGTTGGGTTTGGGTTATGGTTAGGGTTATTTTGGTAAAGGTTAGGCTTATGGTTAGTGTTAGGGCTAGTTGGTTTAGGGTTAGGGTTAGGGTTATTTGGTTTAGGTTTAGGTTTAGGGTCAGGGTTAGGGTTAGGGTTAGGGTTATTTGGGCTAGGGTTAGGGTTAGGGTTAGGGTTAGTGTTAGGGTTAGGGTTATGTTTAGTTGGGTTTGGGTAATGGTTAGGGTTATTTTGGTAAAGGTTAGGCTTATGGTTAGTGTTAGGGCTAGTTGGTTTAGGGTTAGGGTTAGGGTTATTTGGTTTAGGTTTAGGTTTAGGGTCAGGGTTAGGGTTAGGGTTAGGGTTATTTGGGCTAGGGTTAGGGTTAGGGTTAGGGTTAGGGTTAGGGTTAGTTGGGTTAGGGTTATGGTTAGGGTTATTTTGGTAAAGGTTAGGCTTATGGTTAGTGTTAGGGCTAGTTGGTTTAGGGTTAGGGTTAGGGTTATTTGGTTTAGGTTTAGGTTTAGGGTCAGGGTTAGGGTTAGGGTTAGGGTGATTTGGGCTAGGGTTAGGGTTAGGGTTAGGGTTAGGGTTAGGGTTAGGGTTATGGTTATGGTTAGTTGGGTTTGGGTTATGGTTAGGGTTATTTTGGTAAAGGTTAGGCTTATGGTTAGTGTTAGGGCTAGTTGGTTTAGGGTTAGGGTTAGGGTTATTTGGTTTAGGGTTAGGTTTAGGGTCAGGGTTAGGGTTAGGCTTAGGGTTATTTGGGCTAGGGTTAGGGTTAGGGTTAGGGTTAGGGTTAGGGTTAGTTGGGTTAGGGTTATAGTTAGGGTTATTTTGGTAAAGGTTAGGCTTAGGGTTAGTGTTAGGGCTAGTTGGTTTAGGGTTAGGGTTAGGGTTATTTGGTTTAGGGTTAGGTTTAGGGTCAGGGTTAGGGTTAGGGTTAGGGTTATTTGGGGTAGGGTTAGGGTTAGGGTTAGGGTTAGGGTTAGTGTTAGGGTTAGGGTTTGGGTTAGGGTTAGGGTTAGGGTTAGGGTTAGTTGGGTTTGGGTTATGGTTAGGGTTATTTTGGTAAAGGTTAGGCTTATGGTTAATGTTAGGGCTAGTTGGTTTAGGGTTAGGGTTAGGGTTATTTGGTTTAGGGTTAGGTTTAGGGTCAGGGTTAGGGTTAGGGTTAGGGTTATTTGGGCTAGGGTTAGGGTTAGGGTTAGGGTTAGGGTTAGGGTTAGGGTTATGGTTAGTTGGGTTTGGGTTATGGTTATGGTTATTTTGGTAAAGGTTAGGCTTATGGTTAGTGTTAGGGCTAGTTGGTTTAGGGTTAGGGTTAGGGTTAGGGTTATGGTTAGTTGGGTTTGGGTTATGGTTATGGTTATTTTGGTAAAGGTTAGGCTTATGGTTAGTGTTAGGGCTAGTTGGTTTAGGGTTAGGGTTAGGGTTATTTGGTTTAGGGTAAGGTTTAGGGTCAGGGTTAGGGTTAGGGTTAGGGTTATTTTGGCTAGGGTTAGGGTTAGGGTTAGGGTTAGGGTTATGATTAGTTGGGTTAGGGTTATGGTTAGGGTTATTTTGGTAAAGGTTAGGCTTATGGTTAGTGTTAGGGCTATTTGGTTTAGGGTTAGGGTTAGGGTTATTTGGTTTAGGTTTAGGTTTAGGGTCAGGGTTAGGGTTAGGGTTAGGGTTATTTTGGCTAGGGTTAGGGTTAGGGTTAGGGTTAGGGTTAGGGTTAGTGTTATGGTTAGTTGGGTTAGGGTTATGGTTAGGGTTATTTTGGTAAAGGTTAGGCTTATGGTTAGTGTTAGGGCTAGTTGGTTTAGGGTTAGGGTTAGGGTTATTTGGTTTAGGGTTAGGTTTAGGGTCAGGGTTAGGGTTAGGGTTAGGGTTATTTGGGCTAGGGTTCGGGTTAGGGTTAGGGTTAGGGTTAGGGTTATGGTTAGTTGGGTTTGGGTTATGGTTAGGGTTATTTTGGTAAAGGTTAGGCTTATGGTTAGTGTTAGGGCTAGTTGGTTTAGGGTTAGGGTTAGGGTTATTTGGTTTAGGTTTAGGTTTAGGGTCAGGGTTAGGGTTAGGGTTAGGGTTATTTGGGCTAGGGTTAGGGTTAGGGTTAGGGTTAGGGTTAGGGTTAGGGTTAGGGTTAGGATTAGGGTTAGGGTTAGGGTTATGGTTAGTTGGGTTTGGGTTATGGTTAGGGTTATTTTGGTAAAGGTTAGGCTTATGGTTAGTGTTAGGGCTAGTTGGTTTAGGGTTAGGGTTAGGGTTATTTGGTTTAGGGTTAGGTTTAGGGTCAGGGTTAGGGTTAGGGTTAGGGTTATTTGGGCTAGGGTTAGGGTTAGGGTTAGGGTTAGGGTTAGGGTTAGGGTTAGGGTTATGGTTAGTTGGGTTTGGGTAAGGGTTAGGGTTATTTTGGTAAAGGTTAGGCTTATGGTTAGTGTTAGGGCTAGTTGGTTTAGGGTTAGGGTTAGGGTTATTTGGTTTAGGGTTAGGTTTAGGGTCAGGTTTAGGGTTAGGGTTAGGGTTATTTGGGCTAGGGTTAGGGTTAGGGTTAGGGTTAGGGTTAGGGTTATGGTTAGTTGGGTTAGGGTTATGGTTAGGGTTATTTTGGTAAAGGTTAGGCTTATGGTTAGTCTTAGGGCTAGTTGGTTTAGGGTTAGGGTTAGGGTTATTTGGTTTAGGGTTAGGTTTAGGGTCAGGGTTAGGGTTAGGGTTAGGGTTATTTGGGCTAGGGTTAGGGTTAGGGTTAGGGTTAGGGTTAGGGTTAGGGTTATGGTTAGTTGGGTTTGGGTAATGGTTAGGGTTATTTTGGTAAAGGTTAGGCTTATGGTTAGTGTTAGGGCTAGTTGGTTTAGGGTTAGGGTTAGGGTTATTTGGTTTAGGTTTAGGTTTAGGGTCAGGGTTAGGGTTAGGGTTAGGGTTATTTGGGCTACGGTTAGGGTTCGGGTTAGGGTTAGGGTTAGGGTTAGGGTTAGTTGGGTTAGGGTTATGGTTAGGGTTATTTTGGTAAAGGTTAGGCTTATGGTTAGTGTTAGGGCTAGTTGGTTTAGGGTTAGGGTTAGGGTTATTTGGTTTAGGTTAAGGTTTAGGGTCAGGGTTAGGGTTAGGGTTAGGGTTATTTGGGCTAGGGTTAGGGTTAGGGATAGGGTTAGGGTTAGGGTTAGGGTTATGGTTAGTTGGGTTTGGGTTATGGTTAGGGTTATTTTGGTAAAGGTTAGGCTTATGGTTAGTGTTAGGGCTAGTTGGTTTAGGGTTAGGGTTAGGGTTATTTGGTTTAGGGTTAGGTTTAGGGTCAGGGTTAGGGTTAGGGTTAGGGTTATTTGGGCTAGGGTTAGGGTTAGGGTTAGGGTTAGGGTTATGGTTAGTTGGGTTTGGGTAAGGGTTAGGGTTATTTTGGTAAAGGTTAGGCTTATGGTTAGTGTTAGGGCTAGTTGGTTTAGGGTTAGGGTTAGGGTTATTTGGTTTAGGTTTAGGTTTAGGGTCAGGGTTAGGGTTAGGGTTAGGGTTATTTGGGCTAGGGTTAGGGTTAGGGTTAGGGTTAGGGTTAGGGTTAGGGTTAGTTGGGTTAGGGTTATGGTTAGGGTTATTTTGGTAAAGGTTAGGCTTATGGTTAGTGTTTGGTCTACTTGGTTTAGGGTTAGGGTTAGGGTTATTTGGTTTAGGGTTAGGTTTAGGGTCAGGGTTAGGGTTAGGGTTAGTGTTATTTGGGCTAGGGTTAGGGTTAGGGTTAGGGTTAGGGTTAGGGTTAGGGTTATGGTTAGTTGGGTTTGGGTAATGGTTAGGGTTATTTTGGTAAAGGTTAGGCTTATGGTTAGTGTTAGGGCTAGTTGGTTTAGGGTTAGGGTTAGGGTTATTTGGTTTAGGTTTAGGTTTAGGGTCAGGGTTAGGGTTAGGGTTAGGGTTATTTGGGCTAGGGTTAGGGTTAGGGTTAGGGTTAGGGTTAGGGTTAGGGTTAGGGTTAGTTGGGTTTGGGTTATGGTTAGGGTTATTTTGGTAAAGGTTAGGCTTATGGTTAGTGTTAGGGCTAGTTGGTTTAGGGTTAGGGTTAGGGTTATTTGGTTTAGGTTTAGGTTTAGGGTCAGGGTTAGGGTTAGGGTTAGGGTTATTTGGGCTAGGGTTAGGGTTAGGGTTAGGGTTAGGGTTAGGGTTAGGGTTAGGGTTAGGGTTATGGTTAGTTGGGTTTGGGGTATGGTTAGGGTTATTTTGGTAAAGGTTAGGCTTATGGTTAGTGTTAGGGCTAGTTGGTTTAGGGTTAGGGTTAGGGTTATTTGGTTTAGGGTTAGGTTTAGGGTCAGGGTTAGGGTTAGGGTTAGGGTTATTTGGGCTAGGGTTCGGGTTAGGGTTAGGGTTAGGGTTAGGGTTATGGTTAGTTGGGTTTGGGTTATGGTTAGGGTTATTTTGGTAAAGGTTAGGCTTATGGTTAGTGTTAGGGCTAGTTGGTTTAGGGTTAGGGTTAGGGTTATTTGGTTTAGGGTTAGGTTTAGGGTCAGGGTTAGGGTTAGGGTTAGGGTTATTTGGGCTAGGGTTAGGGTTAGGGTTAGGGTTAGGGTTAGGGTTAGGGTTAGGGTTAGGGTTAGGGTTATGTTTAGTTGGGTTTGGGTAATGGTTAGGGTTATTTTGGTAAAGGTTAGGCTTATGGTTAGTGTTAGGGCTAGTTGGTTTAGGGTTAGGGTTAGGGTTATTTGGTTTAGGTTTAGGTTTAGGGTCAGGGTTAGGGTTAGGGTTAGGGTTATTTGGGCTAGGGTTAGGGTTAGGGTTAGGGTTAGGGTTAGGGTTAGGGTTAGGGTTATGGTTATGGTTAGGGTTAGTTGGGTTTGGGTTATGGTTAGGGTTATTTTGGTAAAGGTTAGGCTTATGGTTAGTGTTAGGGCTAGTTGGTTTAGGGTTAGGGTTAGGGTTATTTGGTTTAGGGTTAGGTTTAGGGTCAGGGTTAGGGTTAGGGTTAGGGTTATTTGGGCTAGGGTTAGGGTTAGGGTTAGGGTTAGGGTTAGGGTTAGGGTTAGGGTTAGGGTTAGGGTTATGGTTAGTTGGGTTTGGGTTATGGTTAGGGTTATTTTGGTAAAGGTTAGGCTTATGGTTAGTGTTAGGGCTAGTTGGTTTAGGGTTAGGGTTAGGGTTATTTGGTTTAGGGTTAGGTTTAGGGTCAGGGTTAGGGTTAGGGTTAGGGTTATTTTGGCTAGGGTTAGGGTTAGGGTTAGGGTTAGGGTTAGGGTTATGATTAGTTGGGTTAGGGTTATGGTTAGGGTTATTTTGGTAAAGGTTAGGCTTATGGTTAGTGTTAGGGCTAGTTGGTTTAGGGTTAGGGTTAGGGTTATTTGGTTTAGGTTTAGGTTTAGGGTCAGGGTTAGGGTTAGGGTTAGGGTTATTTGGGCTAGGGTTAGGGTTAGGGTTAGGGTTAGGGTTATGTTTAGTTGGGTTAGGGTTATGGTTAGGGTTATTTTGGTAAAGGTTAGGCTTATGGTTAGTGTTAGGGCTAGTTGGTTTAGGGTTAGGGTTAGGGTTATTTGGTTTAGGGTTAGGTTTAGGGTCAGGGTTAGGGTTAGGGTTAGGGTTATTTGGGCTAGGGTTAGGGTTAGGGTTAGGGTTAGGGTTAGGGTTATGGTTAGTTGGGTTTGGGTTATGGTTAGGGTTATTTTGGTAAAGGTTAGGCTTATGGTTAGTGTTAGGGCTAGTTGGTTTAGGGTTAGGGTTAGGGTTATTTGGTTTAGGGTTAGGTTTAGGGTCAGGGTTAGGGTTAGGGTTAGGGTTATTTGGGCTAGGGTTAGGGTTAGGGTTAGGGTTAGGGTTAGGGTTAGGGTTAGGGTTAGGGTTATGGTTAGTTGGGTTTGGGTAATGGTTAGGGTTATTTTGGTAAAGGTTAGGCTTATGGTTAGTGTTAGGGCTAGTTGGTTTAGGGTTAGGGTTAGGGTTATTTGGTTTAGGGTTAGGTTTAGGGTCAGGGTTAGGGTTAGGGTTAGGGTTATTTGGGCTAGGGTTAGGGTTAGGGTTAGGGTTAGGGTTAGGGTTAGTTGGGTTTGGGTTATGGTTAGGGTTATTTTGGTAAAGGTTAGGCTTATGGTTAGTGTTAGGGCTAGTTGGTTTAGGGTTAGGGTTAGGGTTAGGGTTAGGGTTAGGGTTAGGGTTAGGGTTAGTTGGGTTTGGGTTATGGTTAGGGTTAGGGTTAGGGTTAGGGTTAGGGTTAGGGTTAGGGTTAGGGTTAGTTGGGTTTGGGTTATGGTTAGGGTTAGGGTCAGGGTTAGGGTTAGGGTTAGGGTTATTTGGGCTAGGGTTAGGGTTAGGGTTAGGGTTAGGGTTAGGGTTATGGTTAGTTGGGTTTGGGTTATGGTTAGGGTTATTTTGGTAAAGGTTAGGCTTATGGTTAGTGTTAGGGCTAGTTGGTTTAGGGTTAGGGTTAGGGTTATTTGGTTTAGGGTTAGGTTTAGGGTCAGGGTTAGGGTTAGGGTTAGGGTTATTTTGGCTAGGGTTAGGGTTAGGGTTAGGGTTAGGGTTAGGGTTATGATTAGTTGGGTTAGGGTTATGGTTAGGGTTATTTTGGTAAAGGTTAGGCTTATGGTTAGTGTTAGGGCTAGTTGGTTTAGGGTTAGGGTTAGGGTTATTTGGTTTAGGTTTAGGTTTAGGGTCAGGGTTAGGGTTAGGGTTAGGGTTATTTGGGCTAGGGTAGGGTTAGGGTTAGGGTTAGGGTTAGGGTTAGGGTTAGGGTTATGGTTAGTTGGGTTTGGGTAATGGTTAGGGTTATTTTGGTAAAGGTTAGGCTTATGGTTAGTGTTAGGGCTAGTTGGTTTAGGGTTAGGGTTAGGGTTATTTGGTTTAGGGTTAGGTTTAGGGTCAGGGTTAGGGTTAGGGTTAGGGTTATTTTGGCTAGGGTTAGGGTTAGGGTTAGGGTTAGGGTTAGGGTTAGGGTTATGGTTAGTTGGGTTAGGGTTATTGTTAGGGTTATTTTGGTAAAGGTTAGGCTTATGGTTAGTGTTAGGGCTAGTTGGTTTAGGGTTAGGGTTAGGGTTATTTGGTTTAGGGTTAGGTTTAGGGTCAGGGTTAGGGTTAGGGTTAGGGTTATTTGGGCTAGGGTTAGGGTTAGGGTTAGGGTTAGGGTTAGGGTTAGTTGGGTTTGGGTTATGGTTAGGGTTATTTTGGTAAAGGTTAGGCTTATGGTTAGTGTTAGGGCTAGTTGGTTTAGGGTTAGGGTTAGGGTTATTTGGTTTAGGGTTAGGTTTAGGGTCAGGGTTAGGGTT
>NW_028276506.1:72500-75000 GCF_052056855.1 Sturnus vulgaris | reverse complement strand
TGGTTTAGGGTTAGGGTTAGGGTTATTTGGTTTAGGGTTAGGTTTAGGGTCAGGGTTAGGGTTAGGGTTAGGGTTATTTGGGGTAGGGTTAGGGTTAGGGTTAGGGTTAGGGTTAGTGTTAGGGTTAGGGTTTGGGTTAGGGTTAGGGTTAGGGTTAGGGTTAGTTGGGTTTGGGTTATGGTTAGGGTTATTTTGGTAAAGGTTAGGCTTATGGTTAATGTTAGGGCTAGTTGGTTTAGGGTTAGGGTTAGGGTTATTTGGTTTAGGGTTAGGTTTAGGGTCAGGGTTAGGGTTAGGGTTAGGGTTATTTGGGCTAGGGTTAGGGTTAGGGTTAGGGTTAGGGTTAGGGTTAGGGTTATGGTTAGTTGGGTTTGGGTTATGGTTATGGTTATTTTGGTAAAGGTTAGGCTTATGGTTAGTGTTAGGGCTAGTTGGTTTAGGGTTAGGGTTAGGGTTATTTGGTTTAGGGTAAGGTTTAGGGTCAGGGTTAGGGTTAGGGTTAGGGTTATTTTGGCTAGGGTTAGGGTTAGGGTTAGGGTTAGGGTTATGATTAGTTGGGTTAGGGTTATGGTTAGGGTTATTTTGGTAAAGGTTAGGCTTATGGTTAGTGTTAGGGCTATTTGGTTTAGGGTTAGGGTTAGGGTTATTTGGTTTAGGTTTAGGTTTAGGGTCAGGGTTAGGGTTAGGGTTAGGGTTATTTTGGCTAGGGTTAGGGTTAGGGTTAGGGTTAGGGTTAGGGTTAGTGTTATGGTTAGTTGGGTTAGGGTTATGGTTAGGGTTATTTTGGTAAAGGTTAGGCTTATGGTTAGTGTTAGGGCTAGTTGGTTTAGGGTTAGGGTTAGGGTTATTTGGTTTAGGGTTAGGTTTAGGGTCAGGGTTAGGGTTAGGGTTAGGGTTATTTGGGCTAGGGTTCGGGTTAGGGTTAGGGTTAGGGTTAGGGTTATGGTTAGTTGGGTTTGGGTTATGGTTAGGGTTATTTTGGTAAAGGTTAGGCTTATGGTTAGTGTTAGGGCTAGTTGGTTTAGGGTTAGGGTTAGGGTTATTTGGTTTAGGTTTAGGTTTAGGGTCAGGGTTAGGGTTAGGGTTAGGGTTATTTGGGCTAGGGTTAGGGTTAGGGTTAGGGTTAGGGTTAGGGTTAGGGTTAGGGTTAGGATTAGGGTTAGGGTTAGGGTTATGGTTAGTTGGGTTTGGGTTATGGTTAGGGTTATTTTGGTAAAGGTTAGGCTTATGGTTAGTGTTAGGGCTAGTTGGTTTAGGGTTAGGGTTAGGGTTATTTGGTTTAGGGTTAGGTTTAGGGTCAGGGTTAGGGTTAGGGTTAGGGTTATTTGGGCTAGGGTTAGGGTTAGGGTTAGGGTTAGGGTTAGGGTTAGGGTTAGGGTTATGGTTAGTTGGGTTTGGGTAAGGGTTAGGGTTATTTTGGTAAAGGTTAGGCTTATGGTTAGTGTTAGGGCTAGTTGGTTTAGGGTTAGGGTTAGGGTTATTTGGTTTAGGGTTAGGTTTAGGGTCAGGTTTAGGGTTAGGGTTAGGGTTATTTGGGCTAGGGTTAGGGTTAGGGTTAGGGTTAGGGTTAGGGTTATGGTTAGTTGGGTTAGGGTTATGGTTAGGGTTATTTTGGTAAAGGTTAGGCTTATGGTTAGTCTTAGGGCTAGTTGGTTTAGGGTTAGGGTTAGGGTTATTTGGTTTAGGGTTAGGTTTAGGGTCAGGGTTAGGGTTAGGGTTAGGGTTATTTGGGCTAGGGTTAGGGTTAGGGTTAGGGTTAGGGTTAGGGTTAGGGTTATGGTTAGTTGGGTTTGGGTAATGGTTAGGGTTATTTTGGTAAAGGTTAGGCTTATGGTTAGTGTTAGGGCTAGTTGGTTTAGGGTTAGGGTTAGGGTTATTTGGTTTAGGTTTAGGTTTAGGGTCAGGGTTAGGGTTAGGGTTAGGGTTATTTGGGCTACGGTTAGGGTTCGGGTTAGGGTTAGGGTTAGGGTTAGGGTTAGTTGGGTTAGGGTTATGGTTAGGGTTATTTTGGTAAAGGTTAGGCTTATGGTTAGTGTTAGGGCTAGTTGGTTTAGGGTTAGGGTTAGGGTTATTTGGTTTAGGTTAAGGTTTAGGGTCAGGGTTAGGGTTAGGGTTAGGGTTATTTGGGCTAGGGTTAGGGTTAGGGATAGGGTTAGGGTTAGGGTTAGGGTTATGGTTAGTTGGGTTTGGGTTATGGTTAGGGTTATTTTGGTAAAGGTTAGGCTTATGGTTAGTGTTAGGGCTAGTTGGTTTAGGGTTAGGGTTAGGGTTATTTGGTTTAGGGTTAGGTTTAGGGTCAGGGTTAGGGTTAGGGTTAGGGTTATTTGGGCTAGGGTTAGGGTTAGGGTTAGGGTTAGGGTTATGGTTAGTTGGGTTTGGGTAAGGGTTAGGGTTATTTTGGTAAAGGTTAGGCTTATGGTTAGTGTTAGGGCTAGTTGGTTTAGGGTTAGGGTTAGGGTTATTTGGTTTAGGTTTAGGTTTAGGGTCAGGGTTAGGGTTA
>NW_028276506.1:55000-65000 GCF_052056855.1 Sturnus vulgaris | reverse complement strand
GTTGGGTTTGGGTAATGGTTAGGGTTATTTTGGTAAAGGTTAGGCTTATGGTTAGTGTTAGGGCTAGTTGGTTTAGGGTTAGGGTTAGGGTTATTTGGTTTAGGGTTAGGTTTAGGGTCAGGGTTAGGGTTAGGGTTAGGGTTATTTGGGCTAGGGTTAGGGTTAGGGTTAGGGTTAGGGTTAGGGTTAGGGTTAGTTGGGTTAGGGTTATGGTTAGGGTTATTTTGGTAAAGGTTAGGCTTATGGTTAGTGTTAGGTCTACTTGGTTTAGGGTTAGGGTTAGGGTTATTTGGTTTAGGGTTAGGTTTAGGGTCAGGGTTAGGGTTAGGGTTAGGGTTAATTGGGGTAGGGTTAGGGTTAGGGTTAGGGTTAGGGTTAGGGTTAGGGTTAGGGTTAGGGTTATGGTTAGTTGGGTTTGGGTAATGGTTAGGGTTATTTTGGTAAAGGTTAGGCTTATGGTTAGTGTTAGGGCTAGTTGGTTTAGGGTTAGGGTTAGGGTTATTTGGTTTAGGTTTAGGTTTAGGGTCAGGGTTAGGGTTAGGGTTAGGGTTATTTGGGCTAGGGTTAGGGTTAGGGTTAGGGTTAGGGTTAGGGTTAGGGTTAGTTGGGTTTGGGTTATGGTTAGGGTTATTTTGGTAAAGGTTAGGCTTATGGTTAGTGTTAGGGCTAGTTGGTTTAGGGTTAGGGTTAGGGTTATTTGGTTTAGGTTTAGGTTTAGGGTCAGGGTTAGGGTTAGGGTTAGGGTTATTTGGGCTAGGGTTAGGGTTAGGGTTAGGGTTAGTGTTAGGGTTAGGGTTATGTTTAGTTGGGTTTGGGTAATGGTTAGGGTTATTTTGGTAAAGGTTAGGCTTATGGTTAGTGTTAGGGCTAGTTGGTTTAGGGTTAGGGTTAGGGTTATTTGGTTTAGGTTTAGGTTTAGGGTCAGGGTTAGGGTTAGGGTTAGGGTTATTTGGGCTAGGGTTAGGGTTAGGGTTAGGGTTAGGGTTAGGGTTAGTTGGGTTAGGGTTATGGTTAGGGTTATTTTGGTAAAGGTTAGGCTTATGGTTAGTGTTAGGGCTAGTTGGTTTAGGGTTAGGGTTAGGGTTATTTGGTTTAGGTTTAGGTTTAGGGTCAGGGTTAGGGTTAGGGTTAGGGTTATTTGGGCTAGGGTTAGGGTTAGGGTTAGGGTTAGGGTTAGGGTTAGGGTTATGGTTATGGTTAGTTGGGTTTGGGTTATGGTTAGGGTTATTTTGGTAAAGGTTAGGCTTATGGTTAGTGTTAGGGCTAGTTGGTTTAGGGTTAGGGTTAGGGTTATTTGGTTTAGGGTTAGGTTTAGGGTCAGGGTTAGGGTTAGGGTTAGGGTTATTTGGGCTAGGGTTAGGGTTAGGGTTAGGGTTAGGGTTAGGGTTAGGGTTAGTTGGGTTAGGGTTATAGTTAGGGTTATTTTGGTAAAGGTTAGGCTTAGGGTTAGTGTTAGGGCTAGTTGGTTTAGGGTTAGGGTTAGGGTTATTTGGTTTAGGGTTAGGTTTAGGGTCAGGGTTAGGGTTAGGGTTAGGGTTATTTGGGGTAGGGTTAGGGTTAGGGTTAGGGTTAGGGTTAGTGTTAGGGTTAGGGTTTGGGTTAGGGTTAGGGTTAGTGTTATGGTTAGTTGGGTTTGGGTTATGGTTAGGGTTATTTTGGTAAAGGTTAGGCTTATGGTTAATGTTAGGGCTAGTTGGTTTAGGGTTAGGGTTAGGGTTATTTGGTTTAGGGTTAGGTTTAGGGTCAGGGTTAGGGTTAGGGTTAGGGTTATTTGGGCTAGGGTTAGGGTTAGGGTTAGGGTTAGGGTTAGGGTTAGGGTTAGGGTTATGGTTAGTTGGGTTTGGGTTATGGTTATGGTTATTTTGGTAAATGTTAGGCTTATGGTTAGTGTTAGGGCTAGTTGGTTTAGGGTTAGGGTTAGGGTTATTTGGTTTAGGGTAAGGTTTAGGGTCAGGGTTAGGGTTAGGGTTAGGGTTATTTTGGCTAGGGTTAGGGTTAGGGTTAGGGTTAGGGTTATGATTAGTTGGGTTAGGGTTATGGTTAGGGTTATTTTGGTAAAGGTTAGGCTTATGGTTAGTGTTAGGGCTAGTTGGTTTAGGGTTAGGGTTAGGGTTATTTGGTTTAGGTTTAGGTTTAGGGTCAGGGTTAGGGTTAGGGTTAGGGTTATTTTGGCTAGGGTTAGGGTTAGGGTTAGGGTTAGGGTTAGGGTTAGTGTTATGGTTAGTTGGGTTAGGGTTATGGTTAGGGTTATTTTGGTAAAGGTTAGGCTTATGGTTAGTGTTAGGGCTAGTTGGTTTAGGGTTAGGGTTAGGGTTATTTGGTTTAGGGTTAGGTTTAGGGTCAGGGTTAGGGTTAGGGTTAGGGTTATTTGGGCTAGGGTTCGGGTTAGGGTTAGGGTTAGGGTTAGGGTTATGGTTAGTTGGGTTTGCGTTATGGTTAGGGTTATTTTGGTAAAGGTTAGGCTTATGGTTAGTGTTAGGGCTAGTTGGTTTAGGGTTAGGGTTAGGGTTATTTGGTTTAGGTTTAGGTTTAGGGTCAGGGTTAGGGTTAGGGTTAGGGTTATTTGGGCTAGGGTTAGGGTTAGGGTTAGGGTTAGGGTTAGGGTTAGGGTTAGGGTTAGGGTTAGGGTTAGGATTAGGGTTAGGGTTAGGGTTATGGTTAGTTGGGTTTGGGTTATGGTTAGGGTTATTTTGGTAAAGGTTAGGCTTATGGTTAGTGTTAGGGCTAGTTGGTTTAGGGTTAGGGTTAGGGTTATTTGGTTTAGGGTTAGGTTTAGGGTCAGGGTTAGGGTTAGGGTTAGGGTTATTTGGGCTAGGGTTAGGGTTAGGGTTAGGGTTAGGGTTAGGGTTAGGGTTAGGGTTATGGTTAGTTGGGTTTGGGTAAGGGTTAGGGTTATTTTGGTAAAGGTTAGGCTTATGGTTAGTGTTAGGGCTAGTTGGTTTAGGGTTAGGGTTAGGGTTATTTGGTTTAGGGTTAGGTTTAGGGTCAGGTTTAGGGTTAGGGTTAGGGTTATTTGGGCTAGGGTTAGGGTTAGGGTTAGGGTTAGGGTTAGGGTTATGGTTAGTTGGGTTAGGGTTATGGTTAGGGTTATTTTGGTAAAGGTTAGGCTTATGGTTAGTCTTAGGGCTAGTTGGTTTAGGGTTAGGGTTAGGGTTATTTGGTTTAGGGTTAGGTTTAGGGTCAGGGTTAGGGTTAGGGTTAGGGTTATTTGGGCTAGGGTTAGGGTTAGGGTTAGGGTTAGGGTTAGGGTTAGGGTTATGGTTAGTTGGGTTTGGGTAATGGTTAGGGTTATTTTGGTAAAGGTTAGGCTTATGGTTAGTGTTAGGGCTAGTTGGTTTAGGGTTAGGGTTAGGGTTATTTGGTTTAGGTTTAGGTTTAGGGTCAGGGTTAGGGTTAGGGTTAGGGTTATTTGGGCTACGGTTAGGGTTCGGGTTAGGGTTAGGGTTAGGGTTAGGGTTAGTTGGGTTAGGGTTATGGTTAGGGTTATTTTGGTAAAGGTTAGGCTTATGGTTAGTGTTAGGGCTAGTTGGTTTAGGGTTAGGGTTAGGGTTATTTGGTTTAGGTTAAGGTTTAGGGTCAGGGTTAGGGTTAGGGTTAGGGTTATTTGGGCTAGGGTTAGGGTTAGGGATAGGGTTAGGGTTAGGGTTAGGGTTATGGTTAGTTGGGTTTGGGTTATGGTTAGGGTTATTTTGGTAAAGGTTAGGCTTATGGTTAGTGTTAGGGCTAGTTGGTTTAGGGTTAGGGTTAGGGTTATTTGGTTTAGGGTTAGGTTTAGGGTCAGGGTTAGGGTTAGGGTTAGGGTTATTTGGGCTAGGGTTAGGGTTAGGGTTAGGGTTAGGGTTAGGGTTAGGGTTATGGTTAGTTGGGTTTGGGTAAGGGTTAGGGTTATTTTGGTAAAGGTTAGGCTTATGGTTAGTGTTAGGGCTAGTTGGTTTAGGGTTAGGGTTAGGGTTATTTGGTTTAGGTTTAGGTTTAGGGTCAGGGTTAGGGTTAGGGTTAGGGTTATTTGGGCTAGGGTTAGGGTTAGGGTTAGGGTTAGGGTTAGGGTTAGGGTTAGGGTTAGTTGGGTTAGGGTTATGGTTAGGGTTATTTTGGTAAAGGTTAGGCTTATGGTTAGTGTTTGGTCTACTTGGTTTAGGGTTAGGGTTAGGGTTATTTGGTTTAGGGTTAGGTTTAGGGTCAGGGTTAGGGTTAGGGTTAGTGTTATTTGGGCTAGGGTTAGGGTTAGGGTTAGGGTTAGGGTTAGGGTTAGGGTTATGGTTAGTTGGGTTTGGGTAATGGTTAGGGTTATTTTGGTAAAGGTTAGGCTTATGGTTAGTGTTAGGGCTAGTTGGTTTAGGGTTAGGGTTAGGGTTATTTGGTTTAGGTTTAGGTTTAGGGTCAGGGTTAGGGTTAGGGTTAGGGTTATTTGGGCTAGGGTTAGGGTTAGGGTTAGGGTTAGGGTTAGGGTTAGGGTTAGGGTTAGTTGGGTTTGGGTTATGGTTAGGGTTATTTTGGTAAAGGTTAGGCTTATGGTTAGTGTTAGGGCTAGTTGGTTTAGGGTTAGGGTTAGGGTTATTTGGTTTAGGTTTAGGTTTAGGGTCAGGGTTAGGGTTAGGGTTAGGGTTATTTGGGCTAGGGTTAGGGTTAGGGTTAGGGTTAGGGTTAGGGTTAGGGTTAGGGTTAGGGTTAGGGTTATGGTTAGTTGGGTTTGGGGTATGGTTAGGGTTATTTTGGTAAAGGTTAGGCTTATGGTTAGTGTTAGGGCTAGTTGGTTTAGGGTTAGGGTTAGGGTTATTTGGTTTAGGGTTAGGTTTAGGGTCAGGGTTAGGGTTAGGGTTAGGGTTATTTGGGCTAGGGTTCGGGTTAGGGTTAGGGTTAGGGTTAGGGTTATGGTTAGTTGGGTTTGGGTTATGGTTAGGGTTATTTTGGTAAAGGTTAGGCTTATGGTTAGTGTTAGGGCTAGTTGGTTTAGGGTTAGGGTTAGGGTTATTTGGTTTAGGGTTAGGTTTAGGGTCAGGGTTAGGGTTAGGGTTAGGGTTATTTGGGCTAGGGTTAGGGTTAGGGTTAGGGTTAGGGTTAGGGTTAGGGTTAGGGTTAGGGTTAGGGTTATGTTTAGTTGGGTTTGGGTAATGGTTAGGGTTATTTTGGTAAAGGTTAGGCTTATGGTTAGTGTTAGGGCTAGTTGGTTTAGGGTTAGGGTTAGGGTTATTTGGTTTAGGTTTAGGTTTAGGGTCAGGGTTAGGGTTAGGGTTAGGGTTATTTGGGCTAGGGTTAGGGTTAGGGTTAGGGTTAGGGTTAGGGTTAGGGTTAGTTGGGTTAGGGTTATAGTTAGGGTTATTTTGGTAAAGGTTAGGCTTAGGGTTAGTGTTAGGGCTAGTTGGTTTAGGGTTAGGGTTAGGGTTATTTGGTTTAGGGTTAGGTTTAGGGTCAGGGTTAGGGTTAGGGTTAGGGTTATTTGGGGTATGGTTAGGGTTAGGGTTAGGGTTAGGGTTAGGGTTAGGGTTAGGGTTAGGGTTAGGGTTAGGGTTAGTTGGGTTTGGGTTATGGTTAGGGTTATTTTGGTAAAGGTTAGGCTTATGGTTAGTGTTAGGGCTAGTTGGTTTAGGGTTAGGGTTAGGGTTATTTGGTTTAGGGTTAGGTTTATGGTCAGGGTTAGGGTTAGGGTTAGGGTTATTTGGGCTAGGGTTAGGGTTAGGGTTAGGGTTAGGGTTAGGGTTAGGGTTAGGGTTATGGTTAGTTGGGTTTGGGTAATGGTTAGGGTTATTTTGGTAAAGGTTAGGCTTATGGTTAGTGTTAGGGCTAGTTGGTTTAGGGTTAGGGTTAGGGTTATTTGGTTTAGGTTTAGGTTTAGGGTCAGGGTTAGGGTTAGGGTTAGGGTTATTTGGGCTAGGGTTAGGGTTAGGGTTAGGGTTAGGGTTAGGGTTAGGGTTAGTTGGGTTTGGGTTATGGTTAGGGTTATTTTGGTAAAGGTTAGGCTTATGGTTAGTGTTAGGGCTAGTTGGTTTAGGGTTAGGGTTAGGGTTATTTGGTTTAGGTTTAGGTTTAGGGTCAGGGTTAGGGTTAGGGTTAGGGTTATTTGGGCTAGGGTTAGGGTTAGGGTTAGGGTTAGGGTTAGGGTTAGGGTTAGGGTTAGGGTTAGGGTTAGGGTTATGGTTAGTTGGGTTTGGGTTATGGTTAGGGTTATTTTGGTAAAGGTTAGGCTTATGGTTAGTGTTAGGGCTAGTTGGTTTAGGGTTAGGGTTAGGGTTATTTGGTTTAGGGTTAGGTTTAGGGTCAGGGTTAGGGTTAGGGTTAGGGTTATTTGGGCTAGGGTTAGGGTTAGGGTTAGGGTTAGGGTTAGGGTTAGGGTTATGGTTAGTTGGGTTTGGGTTATGGTTAGGGTTATTTTGGTAAAGGTTAGGCTTATGGTTAGTGTTAGGGCTAGTTGGTTTAGGGTTAGGGTTAGGGTTATTTGGTTTAGGGTTAGGTTTAGGGTCAGGGTTAGGGTTAGGGTTAGGGTTATTTGGGCTAGGGTTAGGGTTAGGGTTAGGGTTAGTGTTAGGGTTAGGGTTATGTTTAGTTGGGTTTGGGTAATGGTTAGGGTTATTTTGGTAAAGGTTAGGCTTATGGTTAGTGTTAGGGCTAGTTGGTTTAGGGTTAGGGTTAGGGTTATTTGGTTTAGGTTTAAGTTTAGGGTCAGGGTTAGGGTTAGGGTTAGGGTTATTTGGGCTAGGGTTAGGGTTAGGGTTAGGGTTAGGGTTAGGGTTAGTTGGGTTAGGGTTATGGTTAGGGTTATTTTGGTAAAGGTTAGGCTTATGGTTAGTGTTAGGGCTAGTTGGTTTAGGGTTAGGGTTAGGGTTATTTGGTTTAGGGTTAGGTTTAGGGTCAGGGTTAGGGTTAGGGTTAGGGTTATTTGGGCTAGGGTTAGGGTTAGGGTTAGGGTTAGGGTTAGGGTTAGGGTTATGGTTATGGTTAGTTGGGTTTGGGTTATGGTTAGGGTTATTTTGGTAAAGGTTAGGCTTATGGTTAGTGTTAGGGCTAGTTGGTTTAGGGTTAGGGTTAGGGTTATTTGGTTTAGGGTTAGGTTTAGGGTCAGGGTTAGGGTTAGGGTTAGGGTTATTTGGGCTAGGGTTAGGGTTAGGGTTAGGGTTAGGGTTAGGGTTAGTTGGGTTAGGGTTATAGTTAGGGTTATTTTGGTAAAGGTTAGGCTTAGGGTTAGTGTTAGGGCTAGTTGGTTTAGGGTTAGGGTTAGGGTTATTTGGTTTAGGGTTAGGTTTAGGGTCAGGGTTAGGGTTAGGGTTAGGGTTATTTGGGGTAGGGTTAGGGTTAGGGTTAGGGTTAGGGTTAGTGTTAGGGTTAGGGTTAGGGTTAGGGTTAGGGTTATGGTTAGTTGGGTTTGGGTTATGGTTAGGGTTATTTTGGTAAAGGTTAGGCTTATGGTTAATGTTAGGGCTAGTTGGTTTAGGGTTAGGGTTAGGGTTATTTGGTTTAGGGTTAGGTTTAGGGTCAGGGTTAGGGTTAGGGTTAGGGTTATTTGGGCTAGGGTTAGGGTTAGGGTTAGGGTTAGGGTTAGGGTTAGGGTTAGGGTTAGGGTTAGGGTTATGGTTAGTTGGGTTTGGGTTATGGTTAGGGTTATTTTGGTAAAGGTTAGGCTTATGGTTAGTGTTAGGGCTAGTTGGTTTAGGGTTAGGGTTAGGGTTATTTGGTTTAGGGTTAGGTTTAGGGTCAGGGTTAGGGTTAGGGTTAGGGTTATTTTGGCTAGGGTTAGGGTTAGGGTTAGGGTTAGGGTTAGGGTTATGATTAGTTGGGTTAGGGTTATGGTTAGGGTTATTTTGGTAAAGGTTAGGCTTATGGTTAGTGTTAGGGCTAGTTGGTTTAGGGTTAGGGTTAGGGTTATTTGGTTTAGGTTTAGGTTTAGGGTCAGGGTTAGGGTT
Organism: Sturnus vulgaris; assembly: GCF_052056855.1. NCBI lineage: Eukaryota > Metazoa > Chordata > Aves > Passeriformes > Sturnidae > Sturnus > Sturnus vulgaris. The sequence continues at coordinate 57,105 of NW_028276506.1, read as the reverse complement.
AGGGTTAGGGTTATTTGGGCTAGGGTTAGGGTTAGGGTTAGGGTTAGGGTTAGGGTTAGGGTTAGTTGGGTTTGGGTTATGGTTAGGGTTATTTTGGTAAAGGTTAGGCTTATGGTTAGTGTTAGGGCTAGTTGGTTTAGGGTTAGGGTTAGGGTTATTTGGTTTAGGTTTAGGTTTAGGGTCAGGGTTAGGGTTAGGGTTAGGGTTATTTGGGCTAGGGTTAGGGTTAGGGTTAGTGTTAGGGTTAGGGTTAGTTGGGTTAGGGTTATAGTTAGGGTTATTTTGGTAAAGGTTAGGCTTATGGTTAGTGTTAGGGCTAGTTGGTTTAGGGTTAGGGTTAGGGTTATTTGGTTTAGGGTTAGGTTTAGGGTCAGGGTTAGGGTTAGGGTTAGGGTTATTTGGGGTAGGGTTAGGGTTAGGGTCAGGGTTAGGGTTAGTGTTAGGGTTAGGGTTAGGGTTAGGGTTAGGGTTAGGGTTAGGGTTAGTTGGGTTTGGGTTATGGTTAGGGTTATTTTGGTAAAGGTTAGGCTTATGGTTAATGTTAGGGCTAGTTGGTTTAGGGTTAGGGTTAGGGTTATTTGGTTTAGGGTTAGGTTTAGGGTCAGGGTTAGGGTTAGGGTTAGGGTTATTTGGGCTAGGGTTAGGGTTAGGGTTAGGGTTAGGGTTAGGGTTAGGGTTAGGGTTAGGGTTAGGGTTAGGGTTATGGTTAGTTGGGTTTGGGTAATGGTTAGGGTTATTTTGGTAAAGGTTAGGCTTATGGTTAGTGTTAGGGCTAGTTGGTTTAGGGTTAGGGTTAGGGTTATTTGGTTTAAGGTTAGGTTTAGGGTCAGGGTTAGGGTTAGGGTTAGGGTTATTTGGGCTAGGGTTCAGGTTAGGGTTAGGGTTAGGGTTAGGGTTATGGTTAGTTGGGTTTGGGTTATGGTTAGGGTTATTTTGGTAAAGGTTAGGCTTATGGTTAGTGTTAGGGCTAGTTGGTTTAGGGTTAGGGTTAGGGTTATTTGGTTTAGGGTTAGGTTTAGGGTCAGGGTTAGGGTTAGGGTTAGGGTTATTTGGGCTAGGGTTAGGGTTAGGGTTATTTGGGCTAGGGTTAGGGTTAGGGTTAGGGTTAGGGTTAGGGTTAGTTGGGTTAGGGTTATGGTTAGGGTTATTTTGGTAAAGGTTAGGCTTATGGTTAGTGTTAGGGCTAGTTGGTTTAGGGTTAGGTTTAGGGTCAGGGTTAGGGTTAGGGTTTAGGGTTATTTGGGCTAGGGTTAGGTTTAGGGTTAGGGTTAGGGTTAGGGTTAGGGTTATGGTTAGTTGGGTTTGGGTTATGGTTAGGGTTATTTTGGTAAAGGTTAGGCTTATGGTTAGTGTTAGGGCTAGTTGGTTTAGGGTTAGGGTTAGGGTTATTTGGTTTAGGGTTAGGTTTAGGGTCAGGGTTAGGGTTAGGGTTAGGGTTATTTGGGCTAGGGTTAGGGTTAGGGTTAGGGTTAGGGTTAGGGTTATGGTTAGTTGGGTTTGGGTTATGGTTAGGGTTATTTTGGTAAAGGTTAGGCTTATGGTTAGTGTTAGGGCTAGTTGGTTTAGGGTTAGGGTTAGGGTTATTTGGTTTAGGGTTAGGTTTAGGGTCAGGGTTAGGGTTAGGGTTAGGGTTATTTGGGCTAGGGTTAGGGTTAGGGTTAGGGTTAGGGTTAGGGTTATGGTTAGTTGGGTTTGGGTAATGGTTAGGGTTATTTTGGTAAAGGTTAGGCTTATGGTTAGTGTTAGGGCTAGTTGGTTTAGGGTTAGGGTTAGGGTTATTTGGTTTAGGTTTAGGTTTAGGGTCAGGGTTAGGGTTAGGGTTAGGGTTATTTGGGCTAGGGTTAGGGTTAGGGTTAGGGTTAGGGTTAGGGTTAGTTGGGTTAGGGTTATGGTTAGGGTTATTTTGGTAAAGGTTAGGCTTATGGTTAGTGTTAGGGCTAGTTGGTTTAGGGTTAGGGTTAGGGTTATTTGGTTTAGGGTTAGGTTTAGGGTCAGGGTTAGGGTTAGGGTTAGGGTTATTTGGGCTAGGGTTAGGGTTAGGGTTAGGGTTAGGGTTAGGGTTAGGGTTATGTTTAGTTGGGTTTGGGTAATGGTTAGGGTTATTT
>NW_028276506.1:42500-50000 GCF_052056855.1 Sturnus vulgaris | reverse complement strand
TAGGGTTAGGGTTAGTTGGGTTAGGGTTATAGTTAGGGTTATTTTGGTAAAGGTTAGGCTTAGGGTTAGTGTTAGGGCTAGTTGGTTTAGGGTTAGGGTTAGGGTTATTTGGTTTAGGGTTAGGTTTAGGGTCAGGGTTAGGGTTAGGGTTAGGGTTATTTGGGGTAGGGTTAGGGTTAGGGTTAGGGTTAGGGTTAGGGTTAGGGTTAGTTGGGTTTGGGTTATGGTTAGGGTTATTTTGGTAAAGGTTAGGCTTATGGTTAATGTTAGGGCTAGTTGGTTTAGGGTTAGGGTTAGGGTTATTTGGTTTAGGGTTAGGTTTAGGGTCAGGGTTAGGGTTAGGGTTAGGGTTATTTGGGCTAGGGTTAGGGTTAGGGTTAGGGTTAGGGTTAGGGCTAGGGTTAGGGTTAGGGTTATGGTTAGTTGGGTTAGGGTTATGGTTAGGGTTATTTTGGTAAAGGTTAGGCTTATGGTTAGTGTTAGGGCTAGTTGGTTTAGGGTTAGGGTTAGGGTTATTTGGTTTAGGTTTAGGTTTAGGGTCAGGGTTAGGGTTAGGGTTAGGGTTATTTGGGCTAGGGTTAGGGTTAGGGTTAGGGTTAGGGTTAGGGTTATGATTAGTTGGGTTAGGGTTATGGTTAGGGTTATTTTGGTAAAGGTTAGGCTTATGGTTAGTGTTAGGGCTAGTTGGTTTAGGGTTAGGGTTAGGGTTATTTGGTTTAGGTTTAGGTTTAGGGTCAGGGTTAGGGTTAGGGTTAGGGTTATTTGGGCTAGGGTTAGGGTTAGGGTTAGGGTTAGGGTTATGGTTAGTTGGGTTAGGGTTATGGCTAGGGTTATTTTGGTAAAGGTTAGGCTTATGGTTAGTGTTAGGGCTAGTTGGTTTAGGGTTAGGGTTAGGGTTATTTGGTTTAGGGTTAGGTTTAGGGTCAGGGTTAGGGTTAGGGTTAGGGTTATTTGGGCTAGGGTTCGGGTTAGGGTTAGGGTTAGGGTTAGGGTTATGGTTAGTTGGGTTTGGGTTATGGTTAGGGTTATTTTGGTAAAGGTTAGGCTTATGGTTAGTGTTAGGGCTAGTTGGTTTAGGGTTAGGGTTAGGGTTATTTGGTTTAGGGTTAGGTTAAGGGTCAGGGTTAGGGTTAGGGTTAGGGTTATTTGGGCTAGGGTTAGGGTTAGGGTTAGGGTTAGGGTTAGGGTTAGTTGGGTTAGGGTTATGGTTAGGGTTATTTTGGTAAAGGTTAGGCTTATGGTTAGTGTTAGGGCTAGTTGGTTTAGGGTTAGGTTTAGGGTCAGGGTTAGGGTTAGGGTTTAGGGTTATTTGGGCTAGGGTTAGGGTTAGGGTTAGGGTTAGGGTTAGGGTTAGGGTTAGGGTTAGGGTTAGGGTTATGGTTAGTTGGGTTTGGGTTATGGTTAGGGTTATTTTGGTAAAGGTTAGGCTTATGGTTAGTGTTAGGGCTAGTTGGTTTAGGGTTAGGGTTAGGGTTATTTGGTTTAGGGTTAGGTTTAGGGTCAGGGTTAGGGTTAGGGTTAGGGTTATTTGGGCTAGGGTTAGGGTTAGGGTTAGGGTTAGGGTTAGGGTTATGGTTAGTTGGGTTTGGGTTATGGTTAGGGTTATTTTGGTAAAGGTTAGGCTTATGGTTAGTGTTAGGGCTAGTTGGTTTAGGGTTAGGGTTAGGGTTATTTGGTTTAGGGTTAGGTTTAGGGTCAGGGTTAGGGTTAGGGTTAGGGTTATTTGGGCTAGGGTTAGGGTTAGGGTTAGGGTTAGTGTTAGGGTTATGGTTAGTTGGGTTTGGGTAATGGTTAGGGTTATTTTGGTAAAGGTTAGGCTTATGGTTAGTGTTAGGGCTAGTTGGTTTAGGGTTAGGGTTAGGGTTATTTGGTTTAGGGTTAGGTTTAGGGTCAGGGTTAGGGTTAGGGTTAGGGTTATTTGGGCTAGGGTTAGGGTTAGGGTTAGGGTGAGGGTTAGGGTTAGGGTTAGGGTTAGGGTTAGTTGGGTTAGGGTTATGGTTAGGGTTATTTTGGTAAAGGTTAGGCTTATGGTTAGTGTTAGGGCTAGTTGGTTTAGGGCTAGGGTTAGGGTTATTTGGTTTAGGTTTAGGTTTAGGGTCAGGGTTAGGCTTAGGGTTAGGGTTATTTGGGCTAGGGTTAGGGTTAGGGTTAGGGTTAGGGTTAGGGTTAGGGTTAGTTGGGTTAGGGTTATGGTTTTGGTTATTTTGGTAAGGGTTAGGCTTATGGTTAGTGTTAGGGCTAGTTGGTTTAGGGTTAGGGTTAGGGTTATTTGGTTTAGGGTTAGGTTTAGGGTCAGGGTTAGGGTTAGGGTTAGGGTTATTTGGGCTAGGGTTAGGGTTAGGGTTAGGGTTAGGGTTAGGGTTATGGTTATGTTTAGTTGGGTTTGGGTTATGGTTAGGGTTATTTTGGTAAAGGTTAGGCTTATGGTTAGTGTTAGGGCTAGTTGGTTTAGGGTTAGGGTTAGGGTTATTTGGTTTAGGGTTAGGTTTAGGGTCAGGGTTAGGGTTAGGGTTAGGGTTATTTGGGCTAGGGTTAGGGTTAGGGTTAGGGTTAGGGTTAGTTGGGTTAGGGTTATAGTTAGGGTTATTTTGGTAAAGGTTAGGCTTAGGGTTAGTGTTAGGGCTAGTTGGTTTAGGGTTAGGGTTAGGGTTATTTGGTTTAGGGTTAGGTTTAGGGTCAGGGTTAGGGTTAGGGTTAGGGTTATTTGGGGTAGGGTTAGGGTTAGGGTTAGGGTTAGGGTTAGGGTTATGATTAGTTGGGTTAGGGTTATGGTTAGGGTTATTTTGGTAAAGGTTAGGCTTATGGTTAGTGTTAGGGCTAGTTGGTTTAGGGTTAGGGTTAGGGTTATTTGGTTTAGGTTTAGGTTTAGGGTCAGGGTTAGGGTTAGGGTTAGGGTTATTTGGGCTAGGGTTAGGGTTAGGGTTAGTGTTAGGGTTATGGTTAGTTGGGTTAGGGTTATGGTTAGGGTTATTTTGGTAAAGGTTAGGCTTATGGTTAGTGTTAGGGCTAGTTGGTTTAGGGTTAGGGTTAGGGTTATTTGGTTTAGGGTTAGGTTTAGGGTCAGGGTTAGGGTTAGGGTTAGGGTTATTTGGGCTAGGGTTCGGGTTAGGGTTAGGGTTAGGGTTATGGTTAGTTGGGTTTGGGTTATGGTTAGGGTTATTTTGGTAAAGGTTAGGCTTATGGTTAGTGTTAGGGCTAGTTGGTTTAGGGTTAGGGTTAGGGTTATTTGGTTTAGGGTTAGGTTTAGGGTCAGGGTTAGGGTTAGGGTTAGGGTTATTTGGGCTAGGGTTAGGGTTAGGGTTAGGGTTAGGGTTAGGGTTAGTTGGGTTAGGGTTATGGTTAGGGTTATTTTGGTAAAGGTTAGGCTTATGGTTAGTGTTAGGGCTAGTTGGTTTAGGGTTAGGTTTAGGGTCAGGGTTAGGGTTAGGGTTTAGGGTTATTTGGGCTAGGGTTAGGGTTAGGGTTAGGGTTAGGGTTAGGGTTAGGGTTAGGGTTAGGGTTAGGGTTAGGGTTATGGTTAGTTGGGTTTGGGTTATGGTTAGGGTTATTTTGGTAAAGGTTAGGCTTATGGTTAGTGTTAGGGCTAGTTGGTTTAGGGTTAGGGTTAGGGTTATTTGGTTTAGGGTTAGGTTTAGGGTCAGGGTTAGGGTTAGGGTTAGGGTTATTTGGGCTAGGGTTAGGGTTAGGGTTAGGGTTAGGGTTAGGGTTATGGTTAGTTGGGTTTGGGTTATGGTTAGGGTTATTTTGGTAAAGGTTAGGCTTATGGTTAGTGTTAGGGCTAGTTGGTTTAGGGTTAGGGTTAGGGTTATTTGGTTTTGGGTTAGGTTTAGGGTCAGGGTTAGGGTTAGGGTTAGGGTTATTTGGGCTAGGGTTAGGGTTAGGGTTAGGGTTAGTGTCAGGGTTATGGTTAGTTGGGTTTGGGTAATGGTTAGGGTTATTTTGGTAAAGGTTAGGCTTATGGTTAGTGTTAGGGCTAGTTGGTTTAGGGTTAGGGTTAGGGTTATTTGGTTTAGGGTTAGGTTTAGGGTCAGGGTTAGGGTTAGGGTTAGGGTTATTTGGGCTAGGGTTAGGGTTAGGGTTAGGGTGAGGGTTAGGGTTAGGGTTAGGGTTATGGTTAGTTGGGTTAGGGTTATGGTTAGGGTTATTTTGGTAAAGGTTAGGCTTATGGTTAGTGTTAGGGCTAGTTGGTTTAGGGCTAGGGTTAGGGTTATTTGGTTTAGGTTTAGGTTTAGGGTCAGGGTTAGGGTTAGGGTTAGGGTTATTTGGGCTAGGGTTAGGGTTAGGGTTAGGGTTAGGGTTAGGGTTAGGGTTAGTTGGGTTAGGGTTATGGTTAGGGTTATTTTGGTAAAGGTTAGGCTTATGGTTAGTGTTAGGGCTAGTTGGTTTAGGGTTAGGTTTAGGGTCAGGGTTAGGGTTAGGGTTTAGGGTTATTAGGGCTAGGGTTAGGGTTAGGGTTAGGGTTAGGGTTAGGGTTAGGGTTAGGGTTAGGGTTAGGGTTAGGGTTATGGTTAGTTGGGTTTGGGTTATGGTTAGGGTTATTTTGGTAAAGGTTAGGCTTATGGTTAGTGTTAGGGCTAGTTGGTTTAGGGTTAGGGTTAGGGTTATTTGGTTTAGGGTTAGGTTTAGGGTCAGGGTTAGGGTTAGGGTTAGGGTTATTTGGGCTAGGGTTAGGGTTAGGGTTAGGGTTAGGGTTAGGGTTATGGTTAGTTGGGTTTGGGTTATGGTTAGGGTTATTTTGGTAAAGGTTAGGCTTATGGTTAGTGTTAGGGCTAGTTGGTTTAGGGTTAGGGTTAGGGTTATTTGGTTTAGGGTTAGGTTTAGGGTCAGGGTTAGGGTTAGGGTTAGGGTTATTTGGGCTAGGGTTAGGGTTAGGGTTAGGGTTAGTGTTAGGGTTATGGTTAGTTGGGTTTGGGTAATGGTTAGGGTTATTTTGGTAAAGGTTAGGCTTATGGTTAGTGTTAGGGCTAGTTGGTTTAGGGTTAGGGTTAGGGTTATTTGGTTTAGGGTTAGGTTTAGGGTCAGGGTTAGGGTTAGGGTTAGGGTTATTTGGGCTAGGGTTAGGGTTAGGGTTAGGGTGAGGGTTAGGGTTAGGGTTAGGGTTAGGGTTAGTTGGGTTAGGGTTATGGTTAGGGTTATTTTGGTAAAGGTTAGGCTTATGGTTAGTGTTAGGGCTAGTTGGTTTAGGGCTAGGGTTAGGGTTATTTGGTTTAGGTTTAGGTTTAGGGTCAGGGTTAGGCTTAGGGTTAGGGTTATTTGGGCTAGGGTTAGGGTTAGGGTTAGGGTTAGGGTTAGGGTTAGGGTTAGTTGGGTTAGGGTTATGGTTTTGGTTATTTTGGTAAGGGTTAGGCTTATGGTTAGTGTTAGGGCTAGTTGGTTTAGGGTTAGGGTTAGGGTTATTTGGTTTAGGGTTAGGTTTAGGGTCAGGGTTAGGGTTAGGGTTAGGGTTATTTGGGCTAGGGTTAGGGTTAGGGTTAGGGTTAGGGTTAGGGTTATGGTTATGTTTAGTTGGGTTTGGGTTATGGTTAGGGTTATTTTGGTAAAGGTTAGGCTTATGGTTAGTGTTAGGGCTAGTTGGTTTAGGGTTAGGGTTAGGGTTATTTGGTTTAGGGTTAGGTTTAGGGTCAGGGTTAGGGTTAGGGTTAGGGTTATTTGGGCTAGGGTTAGGGTTAGGGTTAGGGTTAGGGTTAGTTGGGTTAGGGTTATAGTTAGGGTTATTTTGGTAAAGGTTAGGCTTAGGGTTAGTGTTAGGGCTAGTTGGTTTAGGGTTAGGGTTAGGGTTATTTGGTTTAGGGTTAGGTTTAGGGTCAGGGTTAGGGTTAGGGTTAGGGTTATTTGGGGTAGGGTTAGGGTTAGGGTTAGGGTTAGGGTTAGGGTTATGATTAGTTGGGTTAGGGTTATGGTTAGGGTTATTTTGGTAAAGGTTAGGCTTATGGTTAGTGTTAGGGCTAGTTGGTTTAGGGTTAGGGTTAGGGTTATTTGGTTTAGGTTTAGGTTTAGGGTCAGGGTTAGGGTTAGGGTTAGGGTTATTTGGGCTAGGGTTAGGGTTAGGGTTAGTGTTAGGGTTATGGTTAGTTGGGTTAGGGTTATGGTTAGGGTTATTTTGGTAAAGGTTAGGCTTATGGTTAGTGTTAGGGCTAGTTGGTTTAGGGTTAGGGTTAGGGTTATTTGGTTTAGGGTTAGGTTTAGGGTCAGGGTTAGGGTTAGGGTTAGGGTTATTTGGGCTAGGGTTCGGGTTAGGGTTAGGGTTAGGGTTATGGTTAGTTGGGTTTGGGTTATGGTTAGGGTTATTTTGGTAAAGGTTAGGCTTATGGTTAGTGTTAGGGCTAGTTGGTTTAGGGTTAGGGTTAGGGTTATTTGGTTTAGGGTTAGGTTTAGGGTCAGGGTTAGGGTTAGGGTTAGGGTTATTTGGGCTAGGGTTAGGGTTAGGGTTAGGGTTAGGGTTAGGGTTAGTTGGGTTAGGGTTATGGTTAGGGTTATTTTGGTAAAGGTTAGGCTTATGGTTAGTGTTAGGGCTAGTTGGTTTAGGGTTAGGTTTAGGGTCAGGGTTAGGGTTAGGGTTTAGGGTTATTTGGGCTAGGGTTAGGGTTAGGGTTAGGGTTAGGGTTAGGGTTAGGGTTAGGGTTAGGGTTAGGGTTATGGTTAGTTGGGTTTGGGTTATGGTTAGGGTTATTTTGGTAAAGGTTAGGCTTATGGTTAGTGTTAGGGCTAGTTGGTTTAGGGTTAGGGTTAGGGTTATTTGGTTTAGGGTTAGGTTTAGGGTCAGGGTTAGGGTTAGCGTTAGGGTTATTTGGGCTAGGGTTAGGGTTAGGGTTAGGGTTAGGGTTAGGGTTATGGTTAGTTGGGTTTGGGTTATGGTTAGGGTTATTTTGGTAAAGGTTAGGCTTATGGTTAGTGTTAGGGCTAGTTGGTTTAGGGTTAGGGTTAGGGTTATTTGGTTTTGGGTTAGGTTTAGGGTCAGGGTTAGGGTTAGGGTTAGGGTTATTTGGGCTAGGGTTAGGGTTAGGGTTAGGGTTAGTGTCAGGGTTATGGTTAGTTGGGTTTGGGTAATGGTTAGGGTTATTTTGGTAAAGGTTAGGCTTATGGTTAGTGTTAGGGCTAGTTGGTTTAGGGTTAGGGTTAGGGTTATTTGGTTTAGGGTTAGGTTTAGGGTCAGGGTTAGGGTTAGGGTTAGGGTTATTTGGGCTAGGGTTAGGGTTAGGGTTAGGGTGAGGGTTAGGGTTAGGGTTATGGTTAGTTGGGTTAGGGTTATGGTTAGGGTTATTTTGGTAAAGGTTAGGCTTATGGTTAGTGTTAGGGCTAGTTGGTTTAGGGCTAGGGTTAGGGTTATTTGGTTTAGGTTTAGGTTTAGGGTCAGGGTTAGGGTTAGGGTTAGGGTTATTTGGGCTAGGGTTAGGGTTAGGGTTAGGGTTAGGGTTAGGGTTAGGGTTAGTTGGGTTAGGGTTATGGTTAGGGTTATTTTGGTAAAGGTTAGGCTTATGGTTAGTGTTAGGGCTAGTTGGT
>NW_028276506.1:22500-35000 GCF_052056855.1 Sturnus vulgaris | reverse complement strand
GGTTTGGGTTATGGTTAGGGTTATTTTGGTAAAGGTTAGGCTTATGGTTAGTGTTAGGGCTAGTTGGTTTAGGGTTAGGGTTAGGGTTATTTGGTTTTGGGTTAGGTTTAGGGTCAGGGTTAGGGTTAGGGTTAGGGTTATTTGGGCTAGGGTTAGGGTTAGGGTTAGGGTTAGTGTCAGGGTTATGGTTAGTTGGGTTTGGGTAATGGTTAGGGTTATTTTGGTAAAGGTTAGGCTTATGGTTAGTGTTAGGGCTAGTTGGTTTAGGGTTAGGGTTAGGGTTATTTGGTTTAGGGTTAGGTTTAGGGTCAGGGTTAGGGTTAGGGTTAGGGTTATTTGGGCTAGGGTTAGGGTTAGGGTTAGGGTGAGGGTTAGGGTTAGGGTTAGGGTTATGGTTAGTTGGGTTAGGGTTATGGTTAGGGTTATTTTGGTAAAGGTTAGGCTTATGGTTAGTGTTAGGGCTAGTTGGTTTAGGGCTAGGGTTAGGGTTATTTGGTTTAGGTTTAGGTTTAGGGTCAGGGTTAGGGTTAGGGTTAGGGTTATTTGGGCTAGGGTTAGGGTTAGGGTTAGGGTTAGGGTTAGGGTTAGGGTTAGTTGGGTTAGGGTTATGGTTAGGGTTATTTTGGTAAAGGTTAGGCTTATGGTTAGTGTTAGGGCTAGTTGGTTTAGGGTTAGGTTTAGGGTCAGGGTTAGGGTTAGGGTTTAGGGTTATTAGGGCTAGGGTTAGGGTTAGGGTTAGGGTTAGGGTTAGGGTTAGGGTTAGGGTTAGGGTTAGGGTTAGGGTTAGGGTTATGGTTAGTTGGGTTTGGGTTATGGTTAGGGTTATTTTGGTAAAGGTTAGGCTTATGGTTAGTGTTAGGGCTAGTTGGTTTAGGGTTAGGGTTAGGGTTATTTGGTTTAGGGTTAGGTTTAGGGTCAGGGTTAGGGTTAGGGTTAGGGTTATTTGGGCTAGGGTTAGGGTTAGGGTTAGGGTTAGGGTTAGGGTTATGGTTAGTTGGGTTTGGGTTATGGTTAGGGTTATTTTGGTAAAGGTTAGGCTTATGGTTAGTGTTAGGGCTAGTTGGTTTAGGGTTAGGGTTAGGGTTATTTGGTTTAGGGTTAGGTTTAGGGTCAGGGTTAGGGTTAGGGTTAGGGTTATTTGGGCTAGGGTTAGGGTTAGGGTTAGGGTTAGTGTTAGGGTTATGGTTAGTTGGGTTTGGGTAATGGTTAGGGTTATTTTGGTAAAGGTTAGGCTTATGGTTAGTGTTAGGGCTAGTTGGTTTAGGGTTAGGGTTAGGGTTATTTGGTTTAGGGTTAGGTTTAGGGTCAGGGTTAGGGTTAGGGTTAGGGTTATTTGGGCTAGGGTTAGGGTTAGGGTTAGGGTGAGGGTTAGGGTTAGGGTTAGGGTTAGGGTTAGTTGGGTTAGGGTTATGGTTAGGGTTATTTTGGTAAAGGTTAGGCTTATGGTTAGTGTTAGGGCTAGTTGGTTTAGGGCTAGGGTTAGGGTTATTTGGTTTAGGTTTAGGTTTAGGGTCAGGGTTAGGCTTAGGGTTAGGGTTATTTGGGCTAGGGTTAGGGTTAGGGTTAGGGTTAGGGTTAGGGTTAGGGTTAGTTGGGTTAGGGTTATGGTTTTGGTTATTTTGGTAAGGGTTAGGCTTATGGTTAGTGTTAGGGCTAGTTGGTTTAGGGTTAGGGTTAGGGTTATTTGGTTTAGGGTTAGGTTTAGGGTCAGGGTTAGGGTTAGGGTTAGGGTTATTTGGGCTAGGGTTAGGGTTAGGGTTAGGGTTAGGGTTAGGGTTATGGTTATGTTTAGTTGGGTTTGGGTTATGGTTAGGGTTATTTTGGTAAAGGTTAGGCTTATGGTTAGTGTTAGGGCTAGTTGGTTTAGGGTTAGGGTTAGGGTTATTTGGTTTAGGGTTAGGTTTAGGGTCAGGGTTAGGGTTAGGGTTAGGGTTATTTGGGCTAGGGTTAGGGTTAGGGTTAGGGTTAGGGTTAGTTGGGTTAGGGTTATAGTTAGGGTTATTTTGGTAAAGGTTAGGCTTAGGGTTAGTGTTAGGGCTAGTTGGTTTAGGGTTAGGGTTAGGGTTATTTGGTTTAGGGTTAGGTTTAGGGTCAGGGTTAGGGTTAGGGTTAGGGTTATTTGGGGTAGGGTTAGGGTTAGGGTTAGGGTTAGGGTTAGGGTTATGATTAGTTGGGTTAGGGTTATGGTTAGGGTTATTTTGGTAAAGGTTAGGCTTATGGTTAGTGTTAGGGCTAGTTGGTTTAGGGTTAGGGTTAGGGTTATTTGGTTTAGGTTTAGGTTTAGGGTCAGGGTTAGGGTTAGGGTTAGGGTTATTTGGGCTAGGGTTAGGGTTAGGGTTAGTGTTAGGGTTATGGTTAGTTGGGTTAGGGTTATGGTTAGGGTTATTTTGGTAAAGGTTAGGCTTATGGTTAGTGTTAGGGCTAGTTGGTTTAGGGTTAGGGTTAGGGTTATTTGGTTTAGGGTTAGGTTTAGGGTCAGGGTTAGGGTTAGGGTTAGGGTTATTTGGGCTAGGGTTCGGGTTAGGGTTAGGGTTAGGGTTATGGTTAGTTGGGTTTGGGTTATGGTTAGGGTTATTTTGGTAAAGGTTAGGCTTATGGTTAGTGTTAGGGCTAGTTGGTTTAGGGTTAGGGTTAGGGTTATTTGGTTTAGGGTTAGGTTTAGGGTCAGGGTTAGGGTTAGGGTTAGGGTTATTTGGGCTAGGGTTAGGGTTAGGGTTAGGGTTAGGGTTAGGGTTAGTTGGGTTAGGGTTATGGTTAGGGTTATTTTGGTAAAGGTTAGGCTTATGGTTAGTGTTAGGGCTAGTTGGTTTAGGGTTAGGTTTAGGGTCAGGGTTAGGGTTAGGGTTTAGGGTTATTTGGGCTAGGGTTAGGGTTAGGGTTAGGGTTAGGGTTAGGGTTAGGGTTAGGGTTAGGGTTATGGTTAGTTGGGTTTGGGTTATGGTTAGGGTTATTTTGGTAAAGGTTAGGCTTATGGTTAGTGTTAGGGCTAGTTGGTTTAGGGTTAGGTTTAGGGTCAGGGTTAGGGTTAGGGTTTAGGGTTATTTGGGCTAGGGTTAGGGTTAGGGTTAGGGTTAGGGTTAGGGTTAGGGTTAGGGTTAGGGTTATGGTTAGTTGGGTTTGGGTTATGGTTAGGGTTATTTTGGTAAAGGTTAGGCTTATGGTTAGTGTTAGGGCTAGTTGGTTTAGGGTTAGGGTTAGGGTTATTTGGTGTAGGGTTAGGTTTAGGGTCAGGGTTAGGGTTAGGGTTAGGGTTATTTGGGCTAGGGTTAGGGTTAGGGTTAGGGTTAGGGTTAGGGTTATGGTTAGTTGGGTTTGGGTTATGGTTAGGGTTATTTTGGTAAAGGTTAGGCTTATGGTTAGTGTTAGGGCTAGTTGGTTTAGGGTTAGGGTTAGGGTTATTTGGTTTTGGGTTAGGTTTAGGGTCAGGGTTAGGGTTAGGGTTAGGGTTATTTGGGCTAGGGTTAGGGTTAGGGTTAGGGTTAGTGTCAGGGTTATGGTTAGTTGGGTTTGGGTAATGGTTAGGGTTATTTTGGTAAAGGTTAGGCTTATGGTTAGTGTTAGGGCTAGTTGGTTTAGGGTTAGGGTTAGGGTTATTTGGTTTAGGGTTAGGTTTAGGGTCAGGGTTAGGGTTAGGGTTAGGGTTATTTGGGCTAGGGTTAGGGTTAGGGTTAGGGTGAGGGTTAGGGTTAGGGTTAGGGTTATGGTTAGTTGGGTTAGGGTTATGGTTAGGGTTATTTTGGTAAAGGTTAGGCTTATGGTTAGTGTTAGGGCTAGTTGGTTTAGGGCTAGGGTTAGGGTTATTTGGTTTAGGTTTAGGTTTAGGGTCAGGGTTAGGGTTAGGGTTAGGGTTATTTGGGCTAGGGTTAGGGTTAGGGTTAGGGTTAGGGTTAGGGTTAGGGTTAGTTGGGTTAGGGTTATGGTTAGGGTTATTTTGGTAAAGGTTAGGCTTATGGTTAGTGTTAGGGCTAGTTGGTTTAGGGTTAGGGTTAGGGTTATTTGGTTTAGGGTTAGGTTTAGGGTCAGGGTTAGGGTTAGGGTTAGGGTTATTTGGGCTAGGGTTAGGGTTAGGGTTAGGGTTAGGGTTAGGGTTAGTTGGGTTAGGGTTATAGTTAGGGTTATTTTGGTAAAGGTTAGGCTTAGGGTTAGTGTTAGGGCTAGTTGGTTTAGGGTTAGGGTTAGGGTTATTTGGTTTAGGGTTAGGTTTAGGGTCAGGGTTAGGGTTAGGGTTAGGGTTATTTGGGGTAGGGTTAGGGTTAGGGTTAGGGTTAGGGTTAGGGTTAGGGTTAGGGTTAGGGTTAGGGTTAGGGTTAATTGGGTTAGGGTTATGGTTAGGGTTATTTTGGTAAAGGTTAGGCTTATGGTTAGTGTTAGGGCTAGTTGGTTTAGGGTTAGGGTTAGGGTTATTTGGTTTAGGGTTAGGTTTAGGGTCAGGGTTAGGGTTAGGGTTAGGGTTATTTGGGCTCGGGTTCGGGTTAGGGTTAGGGTTAGGGTTAGGGTTATGGTTAGTTGGGTTTGGGTTATGGTTAGGGTTATTTTGGTAAAGGTTAGGCTTATGGTTAGTGTTAGGGCTAGTTGGTTTAGGGTTAGGGTTAGGGTTATTTGGTTTAGGGTTAGGTTTAGGGTCAGGGTTAGGGTTAGGGTTAGATTTATTTGGGCTAGGGTTAGGGTTAGGGTTAGGGTTAGGGTTAGTTGGGTTAGGGTTATGGTTAGGGTTATTTTGGTAAAGGTTAGGCTTATGGTTAGTGTTAGGGCTAGTTGGTTTAGGGTTAGGTTTAGGGTCAGGGTTAGGGTTAGGGTTTAGGGTTATTTGGGCTAGGGTTAGGGTTAGGGTTAGGGTTAGGGTTAGGGTTAGGGTTAGGGTTAGGGTTAGGGTTAGGGTTAGGGTTATGGTTAGTTGGGTTTGGGTAATGGTTAGGGTTATTTTGGTAAAGGTTAGGCTTATGGTTAGTGTTAGGGCTAGTTGGTTTAGGGTTAGGGTTAGGGTTATTTGGTTTAGGGTTAGGTTTAGGGTCAGGGTTAGGGTTAGGGTTAGGGTTATTTGGGCTAGGGTTAGGGTTAGGGTTAGGGTTAGGGTTAGGGTTAGGGTTATGGTTAGTTGGGTTTGGGTTATGGTTAGGGTTATTTTGGTAAAGGTTAGGCTTATGGTTAGTGTTAGGGCTAGTTGGTTTAGGGTTAGGGTTAGGGTTATTTGGTTTAGGGTTAGGTTTAGGGTCAGGGTTAGGGTTAGGGTTAGGGTTATTTGGGCTAGGGTTAGGGTTAGGGTTAGGGTTAGGGTTAGGGTTATGGTTAGTTGGGTTTGGGTTATGGTTAGGGTTATTTTGGTAAAGGTTAGGCTTATGGTTAGTGTTAGGGCTAGTTGGTTTAGGGTTAGGGTTAGGGTTATTTGGTTTAGGGTTAGGTTTAGGGTCAGGGTTAGGGTTAGGGTTAGGGTTATTTGGGCTAGGGTTAGGGTTAGGGTTAGGGTTAGTGTTAGGGTTATGGTTAGTTGGGTTTGGGTAATGGTTAGGGTTATTTTGGTAAAGGTTAGGCTTATGGTTAGTGTTAGGGCTAGTTGGTTTAGGGTTAGGGTTAGGGTTATTTGGTTTAGGGTTAGGTTTAGGGTCAGGGTTAGGGTTAGGGTTAGGGTTATTTGGGCTAGGGTTAGGGTTAGGGTTAGGGTGAGGGTTAGGGTTAGGGTTAGGGTTAGGGTTAGTTGGGTTAGGGTTATGGTTAGGGTTATTTTGGTAAAGGTTAGGCTTATGGTTAGTGTTAGGGCTAGTTGGTTTAGGGCTAGGGTTAGGGTTATTTGGTTTAGGTTTAGGTTTAGGGTCAGGGTTAGGGTTAGGGTTAGGGTTATTTGGGCTAGGGTTAGGGTTAGGGTTAGGGTTAGGGTTAGGGTTAGGGTTAGTTGGGTTAGGGTTATGGTTAGGGTTATTTTGGTAAAGGTTAGGCTTATGGTTAGTGTTAGGGCTAGTTGGTTTAGGGTTAGGGTTAGGGTTATTTGGTTTAGGGTTAGGTTTAGGGTCAGGGTTAGGGTTAGGGTTAGGGTTATTTGGGCTAGGGTTAGGGTTAGGGTTAGGGTTAGGGTTAGGGTTAGGGTTATGGTTATGTTTAGTTGGGTTTGGGTTATGGTTAGGGTTATTTTGGTAAAGGTTAGGCTTATGGTTAGTGTTAGGGCTAGTTGGTTTAGGGTTAGGGTTAGGGTTATTTGGTTTAGGGTTAGGTTTAGGGTCACGGTTAGGGTTAGGGTTAGGGTTATTTGGGCTAGGGTTAGGGTTAGGGTTAGGGTTAGGGTTAGTTGGGTTAGGGTTAGGGTTAGGGTTATTTTGGTAAAGGTTAGGCTTAGGGTTAGTGTTAGGGCTAGTTGGTTTAGGGTTAGGGTTAGGGTTATTTGGTTTAGGGTTAGGTTTAGGGTCAGGGTTAGGGTTAGGGTTAGGGTTATTTGGGGTAGGGTTAGGGTTAGGGTTAGGGTTAGGGTTAGGGTTAGGGTTAGGGTTAGGGTTAGTTGGGTTAGGGTTATGGTTAGGGTTATTTTGGTAAAGGTTAGGCTTATGGTTAGTGTTAGGGCTAGTTGGTTTAGGGTTAGGGTTAGGGTTATTTGGTTTAGGGTTAGGTTTAGGGTCAGGGTTAGGGTTAGGGTTAGGGTTATTTGGGCTAGGGTTCGGGTTAGGGTTAGGGTTAGGGTTAGGGTTATGGTTAGTTGGGTTTGGGTTATGGTTAGGGTTATTTTGGTAAAGGTTAGGCTTATGGTTAGTGTTAGGGCTAGTTGGTTTAGGGTTAGGGTTAGGGTTATTTGGTTTAGGGTTAGGTTTAGGGTCAGGGTTAGGGTTAGGGTTAGATTTATTTGGGCTAGGGTTAGGGTTAGGGTTAGGGTTAGGGTTAGTTGGGTTAGGGTTATGGTTAGGGTTATTTTGGTAAAGGTTAGGCTTATGGTTAGTGTTAGGGCTAGTTGGTTTAGGGTTAGGTTTAGGGTCAGGGTTAGGGTTAGGGTTTAGGGTTATTTGGGCTAGGGTTAGGGTTAGGGTTAGGGTTAGGGTTAGGGTTAGGGTTAGGGTTAGGGTTAGGGTTAGGGTTAGGGTTAGGGTTAGGGTTATGGTTAGTTGGGTTTGGGTAATGGTTAGGGTTATTTTGGTAAAGGTTAGGCTTATGGTTAGTGTTAGGGCTAGTTGGTTTAGGGTTAGGGTTAGGGTTATTTGGTTTAGGGTTAGGTTTAGGGTCAGGGTTAGGGTTAGGGTTAGGGTTATTTGGGCTAGGGTTAGGGTTAGGGTTAGGGTTAGGGTTAGGGTTAGGGTTATGGTTAGTTGGGTTTGGGTTATGGTTAGGGTTATTTTGGTAAAGGTTAGGCTTATGGTTAGTGTTAGGGCTAGTTGGTTTAGGGTTAGGGTTAGGGTTATTTGGTTTAGGGTTAGGTTTAGGGTCAGGGTTAGGGTTAGGGTTAGGGTTATTTGGGCTAGGGTTAGGGTTAGGGTTAGGGTTAGGGTTAGGGTTATGGTTAGTTGGGTTTGGGTAATGGTTAGGGTTATTTTGGTAAAGGTTAGGCTTATGGTTAGTGTTAGGGCTAGTTGGTTTAGGGTTAGGGTTAGGGTTATTTGGTTTAGGGTTAGGTTTAGGGTCAGGGTTAGGGTTAGGGTTATTTGGGCTAGGGTTAGGGTTAGGGTTAGGGTTAGGGTTAGGGTTAGGGTTAGGGTTAGGGTTAGGGTTAGTTGGGTTAGGGTTATGGTTAGGGTTATTTTGGTAAAGGTTAGGCTTATGGTTAGTGTTAGGGCTAGTTGGTTTAGGGTTAGGGTTAGGGTTATTTGGTTTAGGTTTAGGTTTAGGGTCAGGGTTAGGGTTAGGGTTAGGGTTATTTGGGCTAGGGTTAGGGTTAGGGTTAGGGTTAGGGTTAGGGTTAGGGTTAGTTGGGTTAGGGTTATGGTTAGGGTTATTTTGGTAAAGGTTAGGCTTATGGTTAGTGTTAGGGCTAGTTGGTTTAGGGTTAGGGTTAGGGTTATTTGGTTTAGGGTTAGGTTTAGGGTCAGGGTTAGGGTTAGGGTTAGGGTTATTTGGGCTAGGGTTAGGGTTAGGGTTAGGGTTAGGGTTAGTTGGGTTAGGGTTATAGTTAGGGTTATTTTGGTAAAGGTTAGGCTTAGGGTTAGTGTTAGGGCTAGTTGGTTTAGGGTTAGGGTTAGGGTTATTTGGTTTAGGGTTAGGTTTAGGGTCAGGGTTAGGGTTAGGGTTAGGGTTATTTGGGGTAGGGTTAGGGTTAGGGTTAGGGTTAGGGTTAGGGTTATGATTAGTTGGGTTAGGGTTATGGTTAGGGTTATTTTGGTAAAGGTTAGGCTTATGGTTAGTGTTAGGGCTAGTTGGTTTAGGGTTAGGGTTAGGGTTATTTGGTTTAGGTTTAGGTTTAGGGTCAGGGTTAGGGTTAGGGTTAGGGTTATTTGGGCTAGGGTTAGGGTTAGGGTTAGTGTTAGGGTTATGGTTAGTTGGGTTAGGGTTATGGTTAGGGTTATTTTGGTAAAGGTTAGGCTTATGGTTAGTGTTAGGGCTAGTTGGTTTAGGGTTAGGGTTAGGGTTATTTGGTTTAGGGTTAGGTTTAGGGTCAGGGTTAGGGTTAGGGTTAGGGTTATTTGGGCTAGGGTTCGGGTTAGGGTTAGGGTTATGGTTAGTTGGGTTTGGGTTATGGTTAGGGTTATTTTGGTAAAGGTTAGGCTTATGGTTAGTGTTAGGGCTAGTTGGTTTAGGGTTAGGGTTAGGGTTATTTGGTTTAGGGTTAGGTTTAGGGTCAGGGTTAGGGTTAGGGTTAGGGTTATTTGGGCTAGGGTTAGGGTTAGGGTTAGGGTTAGGGTTAGGGTTAGTTGGGTTAGGGTTATGGTTAGGGTTATTTTGGTAAAGGTTAGGCTTATGGTTAGTGTTAGGGCTAGTTGGTTTAGGGTTAGGTTTAGGGTCAGGGTTAGGGTTAGGGTTTAGGGTTATTTGGGCTAGGGTTAGGGTTAGGGTTAGGGTTAGGGTTAGGGTTAGGGTTAGGGTTAGGGTTAGGGTTATGGTTAGTTGGGTTTGGGTTATGGTTAGGGTTATTTTGGTAAAGGTTAGGCTTATGGTTAGTGTTAGGGCTAGTTGGTTTAGGGTTAGGTTTAGGGTCAGGGTTAGGGTTAGGGTTTAGGGTTATTTGGGCTAGGGTTAGGGTTAGGGTTAGGGTTAGGGTTAGGGTTAGGGTTAGGGTTAGGGTTAGGGTTATGGTTAGTTGGGTTTGGGTTATGGTTAGGGTTATTTTGGTAAAGGTTAGGCTTATGGTTAGTGTTAGGGCTAGTTGGTTTAGGGTTAGGGTTAGGGTTATTTGGTTTAGGGTTAGGTTTAGGGTCAGGGTTAGGGTTAGGGTTAGGGTTATTTGGGCTAGGGTTAGGGTTAGGGTTAGGGTTAGGGTTAGGGTTATGGTTAGTTGGGTTTGGGTTATGGTTAGGGTTATTTTGGTAAAGGTTAGGCTTATGGTTAGTGTTAGGGCTAGTTGGTTTAGGGTTAGGGTTAGGGTTATTTGGTTTTGGGTTAGGTTTAGGGTCAGGGTTAGGGTTAGGGTTAGGGTTATTTGGGCTAGGGTTAGGGTTAGGGTTAGGGTTAGTGTCAGGGTTATGGTTAGTTGGGTTTGGGTAATGGTTAGGGTTATTTTGGTAAAGGTTAGGCTTATGGTTAGTGTTAGGGCTAGTTGGTTTAGGGTTAGGGTTAGGGTTATTTGGTTTAGGGTTAGGTTTAGGGTCAGGGTTAGGGTTAGGGTTAGGGTTATTTGGGCTAGGGTTAGGGTTAGGGTTAGGGTTAGGGTTAGGGTTAGGGTTATGGTTATGTTTAGTTGGGTTTGGGTTATGGTTAGGGTTATTTTGGTAAAGGTTAGGCTTATGGTTAGTGTTAGGGCTAGTTGGTTTAGGGTTAGGGTTAGGGTTATTTGGTTTAGGGTTAGGTTTAGGGTCACGGTTAGGGTTAGGGTTAGGGTTATTTGGGCTAGGGTTAGGGTTAGGGTTAGGGTTAGGGTTAGTTGGGTTAGGGTTAGGGTTAGGGTTATTTTGGTAAAGGTTAGGCTTAGGGTTAGTGTTAGGGCTAGTTGGTTTAGGGTTAGGGTTAGGGTTATTTGGTTTAGGGTTAGGTTTAGGGTCAGGGTTAGGGTTAGGGTTAGGGTTATTTGGGGTAGGGTTAGGGTTAGGGTTAGGGTTAGGGTTAGGGTTAGGGTTAGGGTTAGGGTTAGTTGGGTTAGGGTTATGGTTAGGGTTATTTTGGTAAAGGTTAGGCTTATGGTTAGTGTTAGGGCTAGTTGGTTTAGGGTTAGGGTTAGGGTTATTTGGTTTAGGGTTAGGTTTAGGGTCAGGGTTAGGGTTAGGGTTAGGGTTATTTGGGCTAGGGTTCGGGTTAGGGTTAGGGTTAGGGTTAGGGTTATGGTTAGTTGGGTTTGGGTTATGGTTAGGGTTATTTTGGTAAAGGTTAGGCTTATGGTTAGTGTTAGGGCTAGTTGGTTTAGGGTTAGGGTTAGGGTTATTTGGTTTAGGGTTAGGTTTAGGGTCAGGGTTAGGGTTAGGGTTAGATTTATTTGGGCTAGGGTTAGGGTTAGGGTTAGGGTTAGGGTTAGTTGGGTTAGGGTTATGGTTAGGGTTATTTTGGTAAAGGTTAGGCTTATGGTTAGTGTTAGGGCTAGTTGGTTTAGGGTTAGGTTTAGGGTCAGGGTTAGGGTTAGGGTTTAGGGTTATTTGGGCTAGGGTTAGGGTTAGGGTTAGGGTTAGGGTTAGGGTTAGGGTTAGGGTTAGGGTTAGGGTTAGGGTTAGGGTTAGGGTTATGGTTAGTTGGGTTTGGGTAATGGTTAGGGTTATTTTGGTAAAGGTTAGGCTTATGGTTAGTGTTAGGGCTAGTTGGTTTAGGGTTAGGGTTAGGGTTATTTGGTTTAGGGTTAGGTTTAGGGTCAGGGTTAGGGTTAGGGTTAGGGTTATTTGGGCTAGGGTTAGGGTTAGGGTTAGGGTTAGGGTTAGGGTTAGGGTTAGGGTTATGGTTAGTTGGGTTTGGGTTATGGTTAGGGTTATTTTGGTAAAGGTTAGGCTTATGGTTAGTGTTAGGGCTAGTTGGTTTAGGGTTAGGGTTAGGGTTATTTGGTTTAGGGTTAGGTTTAGGGTCAGGGTTAGGGTTAGGGTTAGGGTTATTTGGGCTAGGGTTAGGGTTAGGGTTAGGGTTAGGGTTAGGGTTATGGTTAGTTGGGTTTGGGTAATGGTTAGGGTTATTTTGGTAAAGGTTAGGCTTATGGTTAGTGTTAGGGCTAGTTGGTTTAGGGTTAGGGTTAGGGTTATTTGGTTTAGGGTTAGGTTTAGGGTCAGGGTTAGGGTTAGGGTTATTTGGGCTAGGGTTAGGGTTAGGGTTAGGGTTAGGGTTAGGGTTAGGGTTAGGGTTAGGGTTAGTTGGGTTAGGGTTATGGTTAGGGTTATTTTGGTAAAGGTTAGGCTTATGGTTAGTGTTAGGGCTAGTTGGTTTAGGGTTAGGGTTAGGGTTATTTGGTTTAGGTTTAGGTTTAGGGTCAGGGTTAGGGTTAGGGTTAGGGTTATTTGGGCTAGGGTTAGGGTTAGGGTTAGGGTTAGGGTTAGGGTTAGGGTTAGTTGGGTTAGGGTTATGGTTAGGGTTATTTTGGTAAAGGTTAGGCTTATGGTTAGTGTTAGGGCTAGTTGGTTTAGGGTTAGGGTTAGGGTTATTTGGTTTAGGGTTAGGTTTAGGGTCAGGGTTAGGGTTAGGGTTAGGGTTATTTGGGCTAGGGTTAGGGTTAGGGTTAGGGTTAGGGTTAGGGTTATTGTTATGGTTAGTTGGGTTTGGGTTATGGTTAGGGTTATTTTGGTAAAGGTTAGGCTTATGGTTAGTGTTAGGGCTAGTTGGTTTAGGGTTAGGGTTAGGGTTATTTGGTTTAGGGTTAGGTTTAGAGTCAGGGTTAGGGTTAGGGTTAGGGTTATTTGGGCTAGGGTTAGGGTCAGGGTTAGGGTTAGGGTTTAGGGTTATTTGGGCTAGGGTTAGGGTTAGGGTTAGGGTTAGGGTTAGGGTTAGGGTTAGGGTTAGGGTTAGGGTTAGGGTTAGTTGGGTTTGGGTAATGGTTAGGGTTATTTTGGTAAAGGTTAGGCTTATGGTTAGTGTTAGGGCTAGTTGGTTTAGGGTTAGGGTTAGGGTTATTTGGTTTAGGGTTAGGTTTAGGGTCAGGGTTAGGGTTAGGGTTAGGGTTATTTGGGCTAGGGTTAGGGTTAGGGTTAGGGTTAGGGTTAGGGTTATGGTTAGTTGGGTTTGGGTTATGGTTAGGGTTATTTTGGTAAAGGTTAGGCTTATGGTTAGTGTTAGGGCTAGTTGGTTTAGGGTTAGGGTTAGGGTTATTTGGTTTAGGGTTAGGTTTAGGGTCAGGGTTAGGGTTAGGGTTAGGGTTATTTGGGCTAGGGTTAGGGTTAGGGTTAGGGTTAGGGTTAGGGTTAGGGTTAGGGTTATGGTTAGTTGGGTTTGGGTAATGGTTAGGGTTATTTTGGTAAAGGTTAGGCTTATGGTTAGTG
>NW_028276506.1:12500-20000 GCF_052056855.1 Sturnus vulgaris | reverse complement strand
GTTAGGGTTATGGTTAGTTGGGTTTGGGTTATGGTTAGGGTTATTTTGGTAAAGGTTAGGCTTATGGTTAGTGTTAGGGCTAGTTGGTTTAGGGTTAGGGTTAGGGTTATTTGGTTTAGGGTTAGGTTTAGGGTCAGGGTTAGGGTTAGGGTTAGGGTTATTTGGGCTAGGGTTAGGGTTAGGGTTAGGGTTAGTGTTAGGGTTATGGTTAGTTGGGTTTGGGTAATGGTTAGGGTTATTTTGGTAAAGGTTAGGCTTATGGTTAGTGTTAGGGCTAGTTGGTTTAGGGTTAGGGTTAGGGTTATTTGGTTTAGGGTTAGGTTTAGGGTCAGGGTTAGGGTTAGGGTTAGGGTTATTTGGGCTAGGGTTAGGGTTAGGGTTAGGGTGAGGGTTAGGGTTAGGGTTAGGGTTAGGGTTAGTTGGGTTAGGGTTATGGTTAGGGTTATTTTGGTAAAGGTTAGGCTTATGGTTAGTGTTAGGGCTAGTTGGTTTAGGGCTAGGGTTAGGGTTATTTGGTTTAGGTTTAGGTTTAGGGTCAGGGTTAGGCTTAGGGTTAGGGTTATTTGGGCTAGGGTTAGGGTTAGGGTTAGGGTTAGGGTTAGGGTTAGGGTTAGTTGGGTTAGGGTTATGGTTTTGGTTATTTTGGTAAGGGTTAGGCTTATGGTTAGTGTTAGGGCTAGTTGGTTTAGGGTTAGGGTTAGGGTTATTTGGTTTAGGGTTAGGTTTAGGGTCAGGGTTAGGGTTAGGGTTAGCGTTATTTGGGCTAGGGTTAGGGTTAGGGTTAGGGTTAGGGTTAGGGTTATGGTTATGTTTAGTTGGGTTTGGGTTATGGTTAGGGTTATTTTGGTAAAGGTTAGGCTTATGGTTAGTGTTAGGGCTAGTTGGTTTAGGGTTAGGGTTAGGGTTATTTGGTTTAGGGTTAGGTTTAGGGTCAGGGTTAGGGTTAGGGTTAGGGTTATTTGGGCTAGGGTTAGGGTTAGGGTTAGGGTTAGGGTTAGTTGGGTTAGGGTTATAGTTAGGGTTATTTTGGTAAAGGTTAGGCTTAGGGTTAGTGTTAGGGCTAGTTGGTTTAGGGTTAGGGTTAGGGTTATTTGGTTTAGGGTTAGGTTTAGGGTCAGGGTTAGGGTTAGGGTTAGGGTTAGGGTTATTTGGGGTAGGGTTAGGGTTAGGGTTAGGGTTAGGGTTAGGGTTATGATTAGTTGGGTTAGGGTTATGGTTAGGGTTATTTTGGTAAAGGTTAGGCTTATGGTTAGTGTTAGGGCTAGTTGGTTTAGGGTTAGGGTTAGGGTTATTTGGTTTAGGTTTAGGTTTAGGGTCAGGGTTAGGGTTAGGGTTAGGGTTATTTGGGCTAGGGTTAGGGTTAGGGTTAGTGTTAGGGTTATGGTTAGTTGGGTTAGGGTTATGGTTAGGGTTATTTTGGTAAAGGTTAGGCTTATGGTTAGTGTTAGGGCTAGTTGGTTTAGGGTTAGGGTTAGGGTTATTTGGTTTAGGGTTAGGTTTAGGGTCAGGGTTAGGGTTAGGGTTAGGGTTATTTGGGCTAGGGTTCGGGTTAGGGTTAGGGTTAGGGTTATGGTTAGTTGGGTTTGGGTTATGGTTAGGGTTATTTTGGTAAAGGTTAGGCTTATGGTTAGTGTTAGGGCTAGTTGGTTTAGGGTTAGGGTTAGGGTTATTTGGTTTAGGGTTAGGTTTAGGGTCAGGGTTAGGGTTAGGGTTAGGGTTATTTGGGCTAGGGTTAGGGTTAGGGTTAGGGTTAGGGTTAGGGTTAGTTGGGTTAGGGTTATGGTTAGGGTTATTTTGGTAAAGGTTAGGCTTATGGTTAGTGTTAGGGCTAGTTGGTTTAGGGTTAGGTTTAGGGTCAGGGTTAGGGTTAGGGTTTAGGGTTATTTGGGCTAGGGTTAGGGTTAGGGTTAGGGTTAGGGTTAGGGTTAGGGTTAGGGTTAGGGTTAGGGTTATGGTTAGTTGGGTTTGGGTTATGGTTAGGGTTATTTTGGTAAAGGTTAGGCTTATGGTTAGTGTTAGGGCTAGTTGGTTTAGGGTTAGGTTTAGGGTCAGGGTTAGGGTTAGGGTTTAGGGTTATTTGGGCTAGGGTTAGGGTTAGGGTTAGGGTTAGGGTTAGGGTTAGGGTTAGGGTTAGGGTTATGGTTAGTTGGGTTTGGGTTATGGTTAGGGTTATTTTGGTAAAGGTTAGGCTTATGGTTAGTGTTAGGGCTAGTTGGTTTAGGGTTAGGGTTAGGGTTATTTGGTTTAGGGTTAGGTTTAGGGTCAGGGTTAGGGTTAGGGTTAGGGTTATTTGGGCTAGGGTTAGGGTTAGGGTTAGGGTTAGGGTTAGGGTTATGGTTAGTTGGGTTTGGGTTATGGTTAGGGTTATTTTGGTAAAGGTTAGGCTTATGGTTAGTGTTAGGGCTAGTTGGTTTAGGGTTAGGGTTAGGGTTATTTGGTTTTGGGTTAGGTTTAGGGTCAGGGTTAGGGTTAGGGTTAGGGTTATTTGGGCTAGGGTTAGGGTTAGGGTTAGGGTTAGTGTCAGGGTTATGGTTAGTTGGGTTTGGGTAATGGTTAGGGTTATTTTGGTAAAGGTTAGGCTTATGGTTAGTGTTAGGGCTAGTTGGTTTAGGGTTAGGGTTAGGGTTATTTGGTTTAGGGTTAGGTTTAGGGTCAGGGTTAGGGTTAGGGTTAGGGTTATTTGGGCTAGGGTTAGGGTTAGGGTTAGGGTGAGGGTTAGGGTTAGGGTTAGGGTTATGGTTAGTTGGGTTAGGGTTATGGTTAGGGTTATTTTGGTAAAGGTTAGGCTTATGGTTAGTGTTAGGGCTAGTTGGTTTAGGGCTAGGGTTAGGGTTATTTGGTTTAGGTTTAGGTTTAGGGTCAGGGTTAGGGTTAGGGTTAGGGTTATTTGGGCTAGGGTTAGGGTTAGGGTTAGGGTTAGGGTTAGGGTTAGGGTTAGTTGGGTTAGGGTTATGGTTAGGGTTATTTTGGTAAAGGTTAGGCTTATGGTTAGTGTTAGGGCTAGTTGGTTTAGGGTTAGGGTTAGGGTTATTTGGTTTAGGGTTAGGTTTAGGGTCAGGGTTAGGGTTAGGGTTAGGGTTATTTGGGCTAGGGTTAGGGTTAGGGTTAGGGTTAGGGTTAGGGTTAGGGTTAGTTGGGTTAGGGTTATAGTTAGGGTTATTTTGGTAAAGGTTAGGCTTAGGGTTAGTGTTAGGGCTAGTTGGTTTAGGGTTAGGGTTAGGGTTATTTGGTTTAGGGTTAGGTTTAGGGTCAGGGTTAGGGTTAGGGTTAGGGTTATTTGGGGTAGGGTTAGGGTTAGGGTTAGGGTTAGGGTTAGGGTTAGGGTTAGGGTTAGGGTTAGGGTTAGGGTTAGTTGGGTTAGGGTTATGGTTAGGGTTATTTTGGTAAAGGTTAGGCTTATGGTTAGTGTTAGGGCTAGTTGGTTTAGGGTTAGGGTTAGGGTTATTTGGTTTAGGGTTAGGTTTAGGGTCAGGGTTAGGGTTAGGGTTAGGGTTATTTGGGCTCGGGTTCGGGTTAGGGTTAGGGTTAGGGTTAGGGTTATGGTTAGTTGGGTTTGGGTTATGGTTAGGGTTATTTTGGTAAAGGTTAGGCTTATGGTTAGTGTTAGGGCTAGTTGGTTTAGGGTTAGGGTTAGGGTTATTTGGTTTAGGGTTAGGTTTAGGGTCAGGGTTAGGGTTAGGGTTAGATTTATTTGGGCTAGGGTTAGGGTTAGGGTTAGGGTTAGGGTTAGTTGGGTTAGGGTTATGGTTAGGGTTATTTTGGTAAAGGTTAGGCTTATGGTTAGTGTTAGGGCTAGTTGGTTTAGGGTTAGGTTTAGGGTCAGGGTTAGGGTTAGGGTTTAGGGTTATTTGGGCTAGGGTTAGGGTTAGGGTTAGGGTTAGGGTTAGGGTTAGGGTTAGGGTTAGGGTTAGGGTTATGGTTAGTTGGGTTTGGGTAATGGTTAGGGTTATTTTGGTAAAGGTTAGGCTTATGGTTAGTGTTAGGGCTAGTTGGTTTAGGGTTAGGGTTAGGGTTATTTGGTTTAGGGTTAGGTTTAGGGTCAGGGTTAGGGTTAGGGTTAGGGTTATTTGGGCTAGGGTTAGGGTTAGGGTTAGGGTTAGGGTTAGGGTTAGGGTTATGGTTAGTTGGGTTTGGGTTATGGTTAGGGTTATTTTGGTAAAGGTTAGGCTTATGGTTAGTGTTAGGGCTAGTTGGTTTAGGGTTAGGGTTAGGGTTATTTGGTTTAGGGTTAGGTTTAGGGTCAGGGTTAGGGTTAGGGTTAGGGTTATTTGGGCTAGGGTTAGGGTTAGGGTTAGGGTTAGGGTTAGGGTTATGGTTAGTTGGGTTTGGGTTATGGTTAGGGTTATTTTGGTAAAGGTTAGGCTTATGGTTAGTGTTAGGGCTAGTTGGTTTAGGGTTAGGGTTAGGGTTATTTGGTTTAGGGTTAGGTTTAGGGTCAGGGTTAGGGTTAGGGTTAGGGTTATTTGGGCTAGGGTTAGGGTTAGGGTTAGGGTTAGTGTTAGGGTTATGGTTAGTTGGGTTTGGGTAATGGTTAGGGTTATTTTGGTAAAGGTTAGGCTTATGGTTAGTGTTAGGGCTAGTTGGTTTAGGGTTAGGGTTAGGGTTATTTGGTTTAGGGTTAGGTTTAGGGTCAGGGTTAGGGTTAGGGTTAGGGTTATTTGGGCTAGGGTTAGGGTTAGGGTTAGGGTGAGGGTTAGGGTTAGGGTTAGGGTTAGGGTTAGTTGGGTTAGGGTTATGGTTAGGGTTATTTTGGTAAAGGTTAGGCTTATGGTTAGTGTTAGGGCTAGTTGGTTTAGGGCTAGGGTTAGGGTTATTTGGTTTAGGTTTAGGTTTAGGGTCAGGGTTAGGGTTAGGGTTAGGGTTATTTGGGCTAGGGTTAGGGTTAGGGTTAGGGTTAGGGTTAGGGTTAGGGTTAGGGTTAGTTGGGTTAGGGTTATGGTTAGGGTTATTTTGGTAAAGGTTAGGCTTATGGTTAGTGTTAGGGCTAGTTGGTTTAGGGTTAGGGTTAGGGTTATTTGGTTTAGGGTTAGGTTTAGGGTCAGGGTTAGGGTTAGGGTTAGGGTTATTTGGGCTAGGGTTAGGGTTAGGGTTAGGGTTAGGGTTAGGGTTAGGGTTATGGTTATGTTTAGTTGGGTTTGGGTTATGGTTAGGGTTATTTTGGTAAAGGTTAGGCTTATGGTTAGTGTTAGGGCTAGTTGGTTTAGGGTTAGGGTTAGGGTTATTTGGTTTAGGGTTAGGTTTAGGGTCACGGTTAGGGTTAGGGTTAGGGTTATTTGGGCTAGGGTTAGGGTTAGGGTTAGGGTTAGGGTTAGTTGGGTTAGGGTTAGGGTTAGGGTTATTTTGGTAAAGGTTAGGCTTAGGGTTAGTGTTAGGGCTAGTTGGTTTAGGGTTAGGGTTAGGGTTATTTGGTTTAGGGTTAGGTTTAGGGTCAGGGTTAGGGTTAGGGTTAGGGTTAGGGTTATTTGGGGTAGGGTTAGGGTTAGGGTTAGGGTTAGGGTTAGGGTTAGGGTTAGGGTTAGGGTTAGGGTTAGGGTTAGTTGGGTTAGGGTTATGGTTAGGGTTATTTTGGTAAAGGTTAGGCTTATGGTTAGTGTTAGGGCTAGTTGGTTTAGGGTTAGGGTTAGGGTTATTTGGTTTAGGGTTAGGTTTAGGGTCAGGGTTAGGGTTAGGGTTAGGGTTATTTGGGCTAGGGTTCGGGTTAGGGTTAGGGTTAGGGTTAGGGTTATGGTTAGTTGGGTTTGGGTTATGGTTAGGGTTATTTTGGTAAAGGTTAGGCTTATGGTTAGTGTTAGGGCTAGTTGGTTTAGGGTTAGGGTTAGGGTTATTTGGTTTAGGGTTAGGTTTAGGGTCAGGGTTAGGGTTAGGGTTAGATTTATTTGGGCTAGGGTTAGGGTTAGGGTTAGGGTTAGGGTTAGTTGGGTTAGGGTTATGGTTAGGGTTATTTTGGTAAAGGTTAGGCTTATGGTTAGTGTTAGGGCTAGTTGGTTTAGGGTTAGGTTTAGGGTCAGGGTTAGGGTTAGGGTTTAGGGTTATTTGGGCTAGGGTTAGGGTTAGGGTTAGGGTTAGGGTTAGGGTTAGGGTTAGGGTTAGGGTTAGGGTTAGGGTTAGGGTTATGGTTAGTTGGGTTTGGGTAATGGTTAGGGTTATTTTGGTAAAGGTTAGGCTTATGGTTAGTGTTAGGGCTAGTTGGTTTAGGGTTAGGGTTAGGGTTATTTGGTTTAGGGTTAGGTTTAGGGTCAGGGTTAGGGTTAGGGTTAGGGTTATTTGGGCTAGGGTTAGGGTTAGGGTTAGGGTTAGGGTTAGGGTTAGGGTTATGGTTAGTTGTGTTTGGGTTATGGTTAGGGTTATTTTGGTAAAGGTTAGGCTTATGGTTAGTGTTAGGGCTAGTTGGTTTAGGGTTAGGGTTAGGGTTATTTGGTTTAGGGTTAGGTTTAGGGTCAGGGTTAGGGTTAGGGTTAGGGTTATTTGGGCTAGGGTTAGGGTTAGGGTTAGGGTTAGGGTTAGGGTTATGGTTAGTTGGGTTTGGGTAATGGTTAGGGTTATTTTGGTAAAGGTTAGGCTTATGGTTAGTGTTAGGGCTAGTTGGTTTAGGGTTAGGGTTAGGGTTATTTGGTTTAGGGTTAGGTTTAGGGTCAGGGTTAGGGTTAGGGTTATTTGGGCTAGGGTTAGGGTTAGGGTTAGGGTTAGGGTTAGGGTTAGGGTTAGGGTTAGGGTTAGTTGGGTTAGGGTTATGGTTAGGGTTATTTTGGTAAAGGTTAGGCTTATGGTTAGTGTTAGGGCTAGTTGGTTTAGGGTTAGGGTTAGGGTTATTTGGTTTAGGTTTAGGTTTAGGGTCAGGGTTAGGGTTAGGGTTAGGGTTATTTGGGCTAGGGTTAGGGTTAGGGTTAGGGTTAGGGTTAGGGTTAGGGTTAGTTGGGTTAGGGTTATGGTTAGGGTTATTTTGGTAAAGGTTAGGCTTATGGTTAGTGTTAGGGCTAGTTGGTTTAGGGTTAGGGTTAGGGTTATTTGGTTTAGGGTTAGGTTTAGGGTCAGGGTTAGGGTTAGGGTTAGGGTTATTTGGGCTAGGGTTAGGGTTAGGGTTAGGGTTAGGGTTAGGGTTATTGTTATGGTTAGTTGGGTTTGGGTTATGGTTAGGGTTATTTTGGTAAAGGTTAGGCTTATGGTTAGTGTTAGGGCTAGTTGGTTTAGGGTTAGGGTTAGGGTTATTTGGTTTAGGGTTAGGTTTAGAGTCAGGGTTAGGGTTAGGGTTAGGGTTATTTGGGCTAGGGTTAGGGTCAGGGTTAGGGTTAGGGTTTAGGGTTATTTGGGCTAGGGTTAGGGTTAGGGTTAGGGTTAGGATTAGGGTTAGGGTTAGGGTTAGGGTTAGGGTTAGGGTTAGGGTTAGTTGGGTTTGGGTAATGGTTAGGGTTATTTTGGTAAAGGTTAGGCTTATGGTTAGTGTTAGGGCTAGTTGGTTTAGGGTTAGGGTTAGGGTTATTTGGTTTAGGGTTAGGTTTAGGG
>NW_028276506.1:0-2500 GCF_052056855.1 Sturnus vulgaris | reverse complement strand
GGGTTAGGGTTAGGGTTATTTGGGGTAGGGTTAGGGTTAGGGTTAGGGTTAGGGTTAGGGTTAGGGTTAGGGTTAGGGTTAGGGTTAGTTGGGTTTGGGTTATGGTTAGGGTTATTTTGGTAAAGGTTAGGCTTATGGTTAGTGTTAGGGCTAGTTGGTTTAGGGTTAGGGTTAGGGTTATTTGGTTTAGGGTTAGGTTTAGGGTCAGGGTTAGGGTTAGGGTTAGGGTTATTTGGGCTAGGGTTAGGGTTAGGGTTAGGGTTAGGGTTAGGGTTAGGGTTAGTTGGGTTTGGGTTATGGTTAGGGTTATTTTGGTAAAGGTTAGGCTTATGGTTAGTGTTAGGGCTAGTTGGTTTAGGGTTAGGGTTAGGGTTATTTGGTTTAGGGTTAGGTTTAGGGTCAGGGTTAGGGTTAGGGTTAGGGTTATTTGGGCTAGGGTTAGGGTTAGGGTTAGGGTTAGGGTTAGTTGGGTTAGGGTTATAGTTAGGGTTATTTTGGTAAAGGTTAGGCTTAGGGTTAGTGTTAGGGCTAGTTGGTTTAGGGTTAGGGTTAGGGTTATTTGGTTTAGGGTTAGGTTTAGGGTCAGGGTTAGGGTTAGGGTTAGGGTTATTTGGGCTAGGGTTAGGGTTAGGGTTAGGGTTAGGGTTAGGGTTAGGGTTAGGGTTAGGGTTAGGGTTAGGGTTAGTTGGGTTTGGGTTATGGTTAGGGTTATTTTGGTAAAGGTTAGGCTTATGGTTAGTGTTAGGGCTAGTTGGTTTAGGGTTAGGGTTAGGGTTATTTGGTTTAGGGTTAGGTTTAGGGTCAGGGTTAGGGTTAGGGTTAGGGTTATTTGGGCTAGGGTTAGGGTTAGGGTTAGGGTTAGGGTTAGGGTTATGGTTAGTTGGGTTTGGGTTATGGTTAGGGTTATTTTGGTAAAGGTTAGGCTTATGGTTAGTGTTAGGGCTAGTTGGTTTAGGGTTAGGGTTAGGGTTATTTGGTTTAGGGTTAGGTTTAGGGTCAGGGTTAGGGTTAGGGTTAGGGTTATTTTGGCTAGGGTTAGGGTTAGGGTTAGGGTTAGGGTTGGGGTTATGATTAGTTGGGTTAGGGTTATGGTTAGGGTTATTTTGGTAAAGGTTAGGCTTATGGTTAGTGTTAGGGCTTGTTGGTTTAGGGTTAGGGTTAGGGTTATTTGGTTTAGGTTTAGGTTTAGGGTCAGGGTTAGGGTTAGGGTTAGGGTTATTTGGGCTAGGGTTAGGGTTAGGGTTAGGGTTAGGGTTAGGGTTAGGGTTAGGGTTAGGGTTAGGGTTATGGTTAGTTGGGTTAGGGTTATGGTTAGGGTTATTTTGGTAAAGGTTAGGCTTATGGTTAGTGTTAGGGCTAGTTGGTTTAGGGTTAGGTTTAGGGTCAGGGTTAGGGTTAGGGTTTAGGGTTATTTGGGCTAGGGTTAGGGTTAGGGTTAGGGTTAGGGTTAGGGTTAGGGTTAGGGTTAGGGTTAGGGTTAGGGTTATGGTTAGTTGGGTTTGGGTTATGGTTAGGGTTATTTTGGTAAAGGTTAGGCTTATGGTTAGTGTTAGGGCTAGTTGGTTTAGGGTTAGGGTTAGGGTTATTTGGTTTAGGGTTAGGTTTAGGGTCAGGGTTAGGGTTAGGGTTAGGGTTATTTGGGCTAGGGTTAGGGTTAGGGTTAGGGTTAGGGTTAGGGTTAGGGGTTATGGTTAGTTGGGTTTGGGTTATGGTTAGGGTTATTTTGGTAAAGGTTAGGCTTATGGTTAGTGTTAGGGCTAGTTGGTTTAGGGTTAGGGTTAGGGTTATTTGGTTTAGGGTTAGGTTTAGGGTCAGGGTTAGGGTTAGGGTTAGGGTTATTTGGGCTAGGGTTAAGGTTAGGGTTAGGGTTAGGGTTAGGGTTAGGGTTAGGGTTAGGGTTATGTTTAGTTGGGTTTGGGTAATGGTTAGGGTTATTTTGGTAAAGGTTAGGCTTATGGTTAGTGTTAGGGCTAGTTGGTTTAGGGTTAGGGTTAGGGTTATTTGGTTTAGGTTTAGGTTTAGGGTCAGGGTTAGGGTTAGGGTTAGGGTTATTTGGGCTAGGGTTAGGGTTAGGGTTAGGGTTAGGGTTAGGGTTAGGGTTAGGGTTAGGGTTATGGTTAGTTGGGTTAGGGTTATGGTTAGGGTTATTTTGGTAAAGGTTAGGCTTATGGTTAGTGTTAGGGCTAGTTGGTTAGGGTTAGGGTTAGGGTTATTTGGTTTAGGGTTAGGTTAGGGTTAGGGTTAGGGTTATGGTTATGGTTAGTTGGGTTTGGGTTATGGTTAGGGTTATTTTGGTAAAGGTTAGGCTTATGGTTAGTGTTAGGGCTAGTTGGTTTAGGGTTAGGGTTAGGGTTATTTGGTTAGGGTTAGGGTTAGGGTCAGGGTTAGGGTTAGGGGTTAGGGTTATTTGGGGTAGGGTTAGGGTTAGGGTTAGGGTTAGGGTTAGGGTTAGGGTTAGGGTTAGGGTTAGTTGGGTTTGGGTAATGGTTAGGGTTATTTA
>NW_028276505.1:175000-181374 GCF_052056855.1 Sturnus vulgaris | reverse complement strand
GTTGGGTTTGGGTTATGGTTAGGGTTATTTTGGTAAAGGTTAGGCTTATGGTTAGTGTTAGGGCTAGTTGGTTTAGGGTTAGGGTTAGGGTTATTTGGTTTAGGGTTAGGTTTAGGGTCAGGGTTAGGGTTAGGGTTAGGGTTATTTGGGCTAGGGTTAGGGTTAGGGTTAGGGTTAGGGTTATGGTTAGTTGGGTTTGGGTTATGGTTAGGGTTATTTTGGTAAAGGTTAGGCTTATGGTTAGTGTTAGGGCTAGTTGGTTTAGGGTTAGGGTTAGGGTTATTTGGTTTAGGGTTAGGTTTAGGGTCAGGGTTAGGGTTAGGGTTATTGTTATATGGGCTAGGGTTAGGGTTAGGGTTAGGGTTATGGTTAGTTGGGTTTGGGTTATGGTTAGGGTTATTTTGGTAAAGGTTAGGCTTATGGTTAGTGTTAGGGCTAGTTGGTTTAGGGTTAGGGTTAGGGTTATTTGGTTTAGGGTTAGGTTTAGGGTCAGGGTTAGGGTTAGGGTTAGGGTTATATGGGCTAGGGTTAGGGTTAGGGTTAGGGTTAGGGTTAGGGTTAGGGTTAGGGTTAGGGTTAGGGTTAGGGTTAGTTGGGTTAGGGTTATGGTTAGGGTTATTTTGGTAAAGGTTAGGCTTATGGTTAGTGTTAGGGCTAGTTGGTTTAGGGTTAGGGTTAGGGTTATTTGGTTTAGGGTTAGGTGTTAGGGTCAGGGTTAGGGTTAGTGTTAGTGTTATTTGGGGTAGGGTTAGGGTTAGGGTTAAGGTTAGTGTTAGGGTTAGTTGGGTTAGGGTTATGGTTAGGGTTATTTTGGTAAAGGTTAGGCTTATGGTTAGTGTTAGGGCTAGTTGGTTTAGGGTTAGGGTTAGGGTTATTTGGTTTAGGGTTAGGTTTAGGGTCAGGGTTAGGGTTAGGGTTAGGGTTATTTGGGCTAGGGTTAGGGTTAGGGTTAGGGTTAGGGTTAGGGTTAGGGTTATGGTTAGTTGGGTTTGGGTTATGGTTAGGGTTATTTTGGTAAAGGTTAGGCTTATGGTTAGTGTTAGGGCTAGTTGGTTTAGGGTTAGGGTTAGGGTTATTTGGTTTAGGGTTAGGTTTAGGGTCAGCGTTAGGGTTAGGGTTAGGGTTATTTGGGCTAGGGTTAGGGTTAGGGTTAGGGTTAGGGTTAGGGTTAGGGTTAGGGTTAGGGTTAGGGTTATGGTTAGTTGGGTTTGGGTTATGGTTAGGGTTATTTTGGAAAAGGTTAGGCTTATGGATAGTGTTAGGGCTAGTTGGGTTAGGGTTAGGGTTATTTGGTTTAGGTTTAGGTTTAGGGTCAGGGTTAGGGTTAGGTTTATTTGGGCTAGGGTTAGGGTTAGGGTTAGGGTTATGGTTAGTTGGGTTAGGGTTATGGTTAGGGTTATTTTGGTAAAGGTTAGGCTTATGGTTAGTGTTCGGGCTAGTTGGTTTAGGGTTAGTGTTATGGTTATTTGGTTTACAGTTAGGTTTAGGGTCAGGGTTAGGGTTAGGGTTAGGGTTATTTGGGCTAGGGTTAGGGTTAGGGTTAGGGTTAGGGTTAGGGTTAGGGTTAGGGTTAGTGTTAGGGTTAGTTGGGTTAGGGTTATGGTTAGGGTTATTTTGGTAAAGGTTAGGCTTATGGTTAGTGTTAGGGCTAGTTGGTTTAGGGTTAGGGTTAGGGTTATTTGGTTTAGGGTTAGGTTTAGGGTCAGGGTTAGGGTTAGGGTTAGGGTTATTTGGGCTAGGGTTAGGGTTAGGGTTAGGGTTAGGGTTAGGGTTATGTTTAGTTGGGTTTGGGTTATGGTTAGGGTTATTTTGGTAAAGGTTAGGCTTATGGTTAGTGTTAGGGCTAGTTGGTTTAGGGTTAGGGTTAGGGTTATTTGGTTTAGGGTTAGGTTTAGGGTCAGGGTTAGGGTTAGGGTTAGGGTTATTTGGGCTAGGGTTAGGGTTAGGGTTAGGGTTAGGGTTATGGTTAGTTGGGTTTGGGTTATGGTTAGGGTTATTTTGGTAAAGGTTAGGCTTATGGTTAGTGTTAGGGCTAGTTGGTTTAGGGTTAGGGTTAGGGTTATTTGGTTTAGGGTTAGGTGTTAGGGTCAGGGTTAGGGTTAGGGTTAGGGTTATTTGGGCTAGGGTTAGGGTTAGGGTTAGGGTTAGGGTTAGGGTTATGGTTAGTTGGGTTTGGGTTATGGGTAGGGTTATTTAGGTAAAGGTTAGGCTTATGGTTAGTGTTAGGGCTAGTTGGTTTAGGGTTAGGGTTAGGGTTATTTGGTTTAGCGTTAGGTTTAGGGTCAGGGTTAGGGTTAGGGTTAGGGTTATTAGGGCTAGGGTTAGGGTTATGGTTAAGGTAAGGGTTAGGGTTAGGGTTAGGGTTAGGGTTATGGTTAGTTGGGTTTGGGTTATGATTAGGGTTATTTTGGTAAAGGTTAGGCTTATGGTTAGTGTTAGGGCTAGTTGGTTTAGGGTTAGGGTTAGGGTTATTTGGTTTAGGGTTAGGTTTAGGGTCAGGGTTAGGGTTAGGGTTATTTGGGCTAGGGTTAGGGTTAGGGTTAGGGTTAGGGTTAGGGTTAGGGTTATGGTTAGTTGGGTTTGGGTAATGGTTAGGGTTATTTTGGTAAAGGTTAGGCTTATGGTTAGTGTTAGGGCTAGTTGGTTTAGGGTTAGGGTTAGGGTTATTTGGTTTAGGGTTAGGTTTAGGGTCAGGGTTAGGGTTAGGGTTAGGGTTATTTGGGCTAGGGTTAGGGTTAGGGTTAGGGTTAGGGTTAGGGTTAGGGTTAGGGTTAGGGTTAGGGTTATGGTTAGTTGGGTTTGGGTTATGGTTAGGGTTATTTTGGTAAAGGTTAGGCTTATGGTTAGTGTTAGGGCTAGTTGGTTTAGGGTTAGGGTTAGGGTTATTTGGTTTAGGGTTAGGTTTAGGCTCAGGGTTAGGGTTAGGGTTAGGGTTATTTGGGCTAGGGTTAGGGTTAGGGTTAGGGTTAGGGTTAGGGTTAGGGTTAGGGTTAGGGTTAGGGTTAGGGTTAGGGTTAGGGTTAGGGTTAGGGTTAGGGTTAGGGTTAGGGTTAGGGTTAGGGTTAGGGTTAGGGTTATGGTTAGTTGGGTTTGGGTTATGGTTAGGGTTATTTTGGTAAAGGTTAGGCTTATGGTTAGTGTTAGGGCTAGTTGGTTTAGGGTTAGGGTTAGGGTTATTTGGTTTAGGGTTAGGTTTAGGGTCAGGGTTAGGGTTAGGGTTAGGGTTATATGGGCTAGGGTTAGGGTTAGGGTTAGGGTTAGGGTTAGGGTTAGGGTTATGGTTAGTTGGGTTTGGGTTATGGTTAGGGTTATTTTGGTAAAGGTTAGGCTTATGGTTAGTGTTAGGGCTAGTTGGTTTAGGGTTAGCGTTAGGGTTATTTGGTTTAGGGTTAGGTTTAGGGTCAGGGTTAGGGTTAGGGTTAGGGTTATTTGGGCTAGGGTTAGGGTTAGGGTTAGGGTTAGGGTTATGGTTAGTTGGGTTTGGGTCATGGTTAGGGTTATTTTGGTAAAGGTTAGGCTTATGGTTAGTGTTAGGGCTAGTTGGTTTAGGGTTAGGGTTAGGGGTATTTGGTTTAGGGTTAGGTTTAGGCTCAGGGTTAGGGTTAGGGTTAGGGTTATTTGGGCTAGGGTTAGGGTTAGGGTTAGGGTTAGGGTTAGGGTTATGGTTAGTTGGGTTTGGGTTATGGTTAGGGTTATTTTGGTAAAGGTTAGGCTTATGGTTAGTGTTAGGGCTAGTTGGTTTAGGGTTAGGGTTAGGGTTATTTGGTTTAGGGTTAGGTTTAGGGTCAGGGTTAGGGTTAGGGTTAGGGTTATTTGGGCTAGGGTTAGGGTTAGGGTTAGGGTTAGGGTTATGGTTAGTTGGGTTTGGGTTATGGTTAGGGTTATTTTGGTAAAGGTTAGGCTTATGGTTAGTGTTAGGGCTAGTTGGTTTAGGGTTAGGGTTAGGGTTATTTGGTTTAGGGTTAGGTTTAGGGTCAGGGTTAGGGTTAGGGTTATTGTTATATGGGCTAGGGTTAGGGTTAGGGTTAGGGTTAGGGTTAGGGTTATGGTTAGTTGGGTTTGGGTTATGGTTAGGGTTATTTTGGTAAAGGTTAGGCTTATGGTTAGTGTTAGGGCTAGTTGGTTTAGGGTTAGGGTTAGGGTTATTTGGTTTAGGGTTAGGTTTAGGGTCAGGGTTAGGGTTAGGGTTAGGGTTATATGGGCTAGGGTTAGGGTTAGGGTTAGGGTTAGGGTTAGGGTTAGGGTTAGGGTTAGGGTTAGGGTTAGGGTTAGGGTTAGGGTTAGTTGGGTTAGGGTTATGGTTAGGGTTATTTTGGTAAAGTTAGGCTTATGGTTAGTGTTAGGGCTAGTTGGTTTAGGGTTAGGGTTAGGGTTATTTGGTTTAGGGTTAGGTGTTAGGGTCAGGGTTAGGGTTAGGGTTAGTGTTATTTGGGCTAGGGTTAGGGTTAGGGTTAGGGTTAGTGTTAGGGTTAGTTGGGTTAGGGTTATGGTTAGGGTTATTTTGGTAAAGGTTAGGCTTATGGTTAGTGTTAGGGCTAGTTGGTTTAGGGTTAGGGTTAGGGTTATTTGGTTTAGGGTTAGGTTTAGGGTCAGGGTTAGGGTTAGGGTTAGGGTTATTTGGGCTAGGGTTAGGGTTAGGGTTAGGGTTAGGGTTAGGGTTAGGGTTATGGTTAGTTGGGTTTGGGTTATGGTTAGGGTTATTTTGGTAAAGGTTAGGCTTATGGTTAGTGTTAGGGCTAGTTGGTTTAGGGTTAGGGTTAGGGTTATTTGGTTTAGGGTTAGGTTTAGGGTCAGCGTTAGGGTTAGGGTTAGGGTTATTTGGGCTAGGGTTAGGGTTAGGGTTAGGGTTAGGGTTAGGGTTAGGGTTAGGGTTAGGGTTAGGGTTAGGGTTAGGGTTATGGTTAGTTGGGTTTGGGTTATGGTTAGGGTTATTTTGGAAAAGGTTAGGCTTATGGATAGTGTTAGGGCTAGTTGGGTTAGGGTTAGGGTTATTTGGTTTAGGTTTAGGTTTAGGGTCAGGGTTAGGGTTAGGTTTATTTGGGCTAGGGTTAGGGTTAGGGTTAGGGTTATGGTTAGTTGGGTTAGGGTTATGGTTAGGGTTATTTTGGTAAAGGTTAGGCTTATGGTTAGTGTTCGGGCTAGTTGGTTTAGGGTTAGTGTTATGGTTATTTGGTTTACAGTTAGGTTTAGGGTCAGGGTTAGGGTTAGGGTTAGGGTTATTTGGGCTAGGGTTAGGGTTAGGGTTAGGGTTAGGGTTAGGGTTAGGGTTAGGGTTAGTGTTAGGGTTAGTTGGGTTAGGGTTATGGTTAGGGTTATTTTGGTAAAGGTTAGGCTTATGGTTAGTGTTAGGGCTAGTTGGTTTAGGGTTAGGGTTAGGGTTATTTGGTTTAGGGTTAGGTTTAGGGTCAGGGTTAGGGTTAGGGTTAGGGTTATTTGGGCTAGGGTTAGGGTTAGGGTTAGGGTTAGGGTTAGGGTTATGGTTAGTTGGGTTTGGGTTATGGTTAGGGTTATTTTGGTAAAGGTTAGGCTTATGGTTAGTGTTAGGGCTAGTTGGTTTAGGGTTAGGGTTAGGGTTATTTGGTTTAGGGTTAGGTTTAGGGTCAGGGTTAGGGTTAGGGTTAGGGTTATTTGGGCTAGGGTTAGGGTTAGGGTTAGGGTTAGGGTTATGGTTAGTTGGGTTTGGGTTATGGTTAGGGTTATTTTGGTAAAGGTTAGGCTTATGGTTAGTGTTAGGGCTAGTTGGTTTAGGGTTAGGGTTAGGGTTATTTGGTTTAGGGTTAGGTGTTAGGGTCAGGGTTAGGGTTAGGGTTAGGGTTATTTGGGCTAGGGTTAGGGTTAGGGTTAGGGTTAGGGTTAGGGTTATGGTTAGTTGGGTTTGGGTTATGGGTAGGGTTATTTAGGTAAAGGTTAGGCTTATGGTTAGTGTTAGGGCTAGTTGGTTTAGGGTTAGGGTTAGGGTTATTTGGTTTAGCGTTAGGTTTAGGGTCAGGGTTAGGGTTAGGGTTAGGGTTATTAGGGCTAGGGTTAGGGTTATGGTTAAGGTAAGGGTTAGGGTTAGGGTTAGGGTTAGGGTTATGGTTAGTTGGGTTTGGGTTATGATTAGGGTTATTTTGGTAAAGGTTAGGCTTATGGTTAGTGTTAGGGCTAGTTGGTTTAGGGTTAGGGTTAGGGTTATTTGGTTTAGGGTTAGGTTTAGGGTCAGGGTTAGGGTTAGGGTTATTTGGGCTAGGGTTAGGGTTAGGGTTAGGGTTAGGGTTAGGGTTAGGGTTATGGTTAGTTGGGTTTGGGTAATGGTTAGGGTTATTTTGGTAAAGGTTAGGCTTATGGTTAGTGTTAGGGCTAGTTGGTTTAGGGTTAGGGTTAGGGTTATTTGG
>NW_028276505.1:155000-170000 GCF_052056855.1 Sturnus vulgaris | reverse complement strand
GGTTAGGGTTAGGGTTAGGGTTATGGTTAGTTGGGTTTGGGTTATGGTTAGGGTTATTTTGGTAAAGGTTAGGCTTATGGTTAGTGTTAGGGCTAGTTGGTTTAGGGTTAGGGTTAGGGTTATTTGGTTTAGGGTTAGGTGTTAGGGTCAGGGTTAGGGTTAGGGTTAGGGTTATTTGGGCTAGGGTTAGGGTTAGGGTTAGGGTTAGGGTTAGGGTTATGGTTAGTTGGGTTTGGGTTATGGGTAGGGGTTATTTTGGTAAAGGTTAGGCTTATGGTTAGTGTTAGGGCTAGTTGGTTTAGGGTTAGGGTTAGGGTTATTTGGTTTAGGGTTAGGTTTAGGGTCAGGGTTAGGGTTAGGGTTAGGGTTATTAGGGCTAGGGTTAGGGTTATGGTAGGTAGGGGGTTAGGGTTAGGGTTAGGGTTATGGTTAGTTGGGTTTGGGTTATGGTTAGGGTTATTTTGGTAAAGGTTAGGCTTATGGTTAGTGTTAGGGCTAGTTGGTTTAGGGTTAGGGTTAGGGTTATTTGGTTTAGGGTTAGGTTTAGGGTCAGGGTTAGGGTTAGGGTTATTTGGGCTAGGGTTAGGGTTAGGGTTAGGGTTAGGGTTAGGGTTAGGGTTATGGTTAGTTGGGTTTGGGTTAATGGTTAGGGTTATTTTGGTAAAGGTTAGGCTTATGGTTAGTGTTAGGGCTAGTTGGTTTAGGGTTAGGGTTAGGGTTATTTGGTTTAGGGTTAGGTTTAGGGTCAGGGTTAGGGTTAGGGTTAGGTTATTGGGCTAGGGTTAGGGTTAGGGTTAGGGTTAGGGTAGGGTTAGGGTTGTTAGGGTTAGGGTTATGGTTAGTTGGGTTTGGGTTATGGTTAGGGTTATTTTGGTAAAGGTTAGGCTTATGGTTAGTGATTAGGGGCTAGTTGGTTTAGGGTTAGGGTTAGGGTTATTTGGTTTAGGGTTAGGTTTAGGGTCAGGGTTAGGGTTAGGGTTAGGGTTATTTGGGCTAGGGTTAGGGTTAGGGTTAGGGTTAGGGTTAGGGTTAGGTTAGGGTAG
This sequence comes from Sturnus vulgaris, assembly GCF_052056855.1. NCBI lineage: Eukaryota > Metazoa > Chordata > Aves > Passeriformes > Sturnidae > Sturnus > Sturnus vulgaris. Next base: position 168,957 of record NW_028276505.1, on the reverse strand, counting down.
GGTTAGTTGGGTTTGGGTTATGGTTAGGGTTATTTTGGTAAAGGTTAGGCTTATGGTTAGTGTTAGGCTAGTTGGTTTAGGGTTAGGGTTAGGTTATTTCGGTTTAGGGTTAAGTTTAGGGTCAGGGTTAGGGTTAGGGTTAGGTTTATTTTGGGCTAGGGTTAGGGTTAGGGTTAGGGTTAGGGTTATGGTTAGTTGGGTTTGGGTTATGGTTAGGGTTATTTTGGTAAAGGTTAGGCTTATGGTTAGTGTTAGGGCTAGTTGGTTTAGGGTTAGGGTTAGGGTTATTTGGTTTAGGGTTAGGTTTAGGGTCAGGGTTAGGGTTAGGGTTAGGGTTATTTGGGCTAGGGTTAGGGTTAGGGTTAGGGTTAGGGTTAGGGTTAGGGTTAGGGTTATGGTTAGTTGGGTTTGGGTTATGGTTAGGTTATTTTGGTAAAGGTTAGGCTTATGGTTAGTGTTAGGGCTAGTTGGGTTTAGGGTTAGGGTTAGGGTTATTTGGTTTAGGGTTAGGTTTAGGGTCAGGGTTAGGGTTAGGGTTAGGGTTATATGGGCTAGGGTTAGGGTTAGTAGGGTTAGGGTTAGGTTAGGGGTTAGGGTTATGGTTAGTTGGGTTTGGGTTATGGTTAGGGTTATTTTGGTAAAGGTTAGGCTTATGGTTAGTGTTAGGGCTAGTTGGTTTAGGGTTAGGGTTAGGGGTTATTTGGTTTAGGGTTAGGTTTAGGGTCAGGGTTAGGGTTAGGGTTAGGGTTATTTGGGCTAGGGTTAGGGTTAGGGTTAGGGTTAGGGTTAGGGTTATGGTTAGTTGGGTTTGGGTTATGGTTAGGGTTATTTTGGTAAAGGTTAGGCTTATGGTTAGTGTTAGGGCTAGTTGGTTTAGGGTTAGGGTTAGGGTTATTTGGTTTAGGGTTAGTTTAGGGTCAGGGTTAGGGTTAGGGTTAGGGTTATTTGGGCTAGGGTTAGGGTTAGGGTTAGGGTTAGGGTTAGGGTTATGGTTAGTTGGGTTTGGGTTATGGTTAGGGTTATTTTGGTAAAGGTTAGGCTTATGGTAGTGTTAGGGCTAGTTGGTTTAGGGTTAGGGTTAGGGTTATTTGGTTTAGGGTTAGGTTTAGGGTCAGGGTTAGGGTTAGGGTTAGGGTTATTTGGGCTAGGGTTAGGGTTAGGGTTAGGGTTAGGGTTATGGTTAGTTGGGTTTGGGTTATGGTTAGGGTTATTTTGGTAAAGGTTAGGCTTATGGTTAGTGTTAGGGCTAGTTGGTTTAGGGTTAGGGTTAGGGTTATTTGGTTTAGGGTTAGGTTTAGGGTCAGGGTTAGGGTTAGGGTTAGGGTTATATGGGCTAGGGTTAGGGTTAGGGTTAGGGTTAGGGTTAGGGTTAGGGTTATGGTTAGTTGGGTTTGGGTTATGGTTAGGGTTATTTTGGTAAAGGTTAGGCTTATGGTTAGTGTTAGGGCTAGTTGGTTTAGGGTTAGGGTTAGGGTTATTTGGTTTAGGGTTAGGTTTAGGGTCAGGGTTAGGGTTAGGGTTAGGGTTATTTGGGGCTAGGGTTAGGTAGGTTAGGGTTAGGGTTAGGGTTAGGGTTAGGGTTAGGGTTATGGTTAGTTGGGTTAGGGTTATGGTTAGGGTTATTTTGGTAAAGGTTAGGCTTATGGTTAGTGTTAGGGCTAGTTGGGTTAGGGTTAGGGTTAGGGTTATTTGGTTTAGGGTTAGGTTTAGGGTCAGTGTTAGGGTTAGGGTTATTTGGGCTAGGGTTAGGGTTAGGGTTAGGGTTAGGGTTAGGGTTAGGGTTATGGTTAGTTGGGTTTGGGTTATGGTTAGGGTTATTTTGGTAAAGGTTAGGCTTATGGTTAGTGTTAGGGCTAGTTGGTTTAGGGTTAGGTTAGGGTTATTTGGTTTAGGGTTAGGTTTAGGGTCAGGTTAGGTTAGGGTTAGGGTTATGGTTAGTTGGGTTTGGGTTATGGTTAGGGTTATTTTGGTAAAGGTTAGGCTTATGGTTAGTGTTAGGCTAGTTGGTTTAGGGTTAGGGTTAGGGTTATTTGGTTTAGGGTTAGGTTTAGGGTCAGGGTTAGGGTTAGGGTTAGGGTTATTTGGGCTAGGGTTAGGGTTAGGGTTAGGGGTTAGGGTTAGGTTTAGGTTAGGGGTAGGTTTATGGTTAGGGTTATTTTGGTAAAGGTTAGGCTTATGGTTAGTGTTAGGGCTAGTTGGTTTAGGGTTAGGGTTAGGGTTATTTGGTTTAGGGTTAGGTTTAGGGTCAGGGTTAGGTTAGGGTTAGGGTTATTTGGGCTAGGGTTAGGTTAGGGTTAGGGTTAGGGTTAGGGTTATGGTAGTTGGGTTTGGGTTATGGTTAGGTTATTTTGGTAAAGGTTAGGCTTATGGTTAGTGTTAGGGCTAGTTGGTTTAGGGTTAGGGTTAGGGTTATTTGGTTTAGGGTTAGGTTTAGGGTCAGGGTTAGGGTTAGGGTAGGTTCTCGTGGGTCTAGGGTTAGGCTAGGTTAGGGTTAGGGTTAGGTTAGGGTTAGGGTTATGGTTAGTTGGGTTTGGGTTATGGTTAGGGTTATTTTGGTAAAGGTTAGGCTTATGGTTAGTGTTAGGCTAGTTGGTTTAGGGTTAGGGTTAGGGTTATTTGGTTTAGGGTTAGGTTTAGGGTCAGGGTTAGGGTTAGGGTTAGGGTTATTTGGGCTAGGGTTAGGGTTAGGTTAGGGTTAGGGTTAGGGTTAGGGTTAGGGTTATGGTTAGTTGGGTTAGGATTATGGTTAGGGTTATTTTGGTAAAGGTTAGGCTTATGGTTAGTGTTAGGGCTAGTTGGTTTAGGGTTAGGGTTAGGGTTATTTGGTTTAGGGTTAGGTTTAGGGTCAGTGTTAGGGTTAGGGTTATTGGGCTAGGGTTAGGGTTAGGGTTAGGGTTAGGGTTAGGGTTAGGGTTAGGGTTATGGTTAGTTGGGTTAGGGTTATGGTTAGGGTTATTTTGGTAAAGGTTAGGCTTATGGTTAGTGTTAGGGCTAGTTGGTTTAGGGTTAGGGTTAGGGTTATTTGGTTTAGGGTTAGGTTTAGGGTCAGTGTTAGGGTTAGGGTTATTTGGGCTAGGGTTAGGGTTAGGGTTAGGGTTAGGGTTAGGGTTAGGGTTATGGTTAGTTGGGTTTGGGTTATGGTTAGGGTTATTTTGGTAAAGGTTAGGCTTATGGTTAGTGTTAGGGCTAGTTGGTTTAGGGTTAGGGTTAGGGTTATTTGGTTTAGGGTTAGGTTTAGGGTCAGGGTTAGGGTTAGGTTAGGGTTATTTGGGCTAGGGTTAGGGTAGGGTTAGGGTTAGGGTTAGGGTAGGTTAGGGTTAGGGTTAGGGTTATGGTTAGTTGGGTTTGGGTTATGGTTAGGGTTATTTTGGTAAAGGTAGGCTTATGGTTAGTGTTAGGGCTAGTTGGTTAGGGTTAGGGTTAGGGTTATTGGTTTAGGGTTAGGTTTAGGGTCAGGGTTAGGGTTAGGGTTATTTGGGCTAGGGTTAGGGTTAGGGTTAGGGTTAGGGTTAGGGTTATGGTTAGTTGGGTTTGGGTTATGGTTAGGGTTATTTTGGTAAAGGTTAGGCTTATGGTTAGTGTTAGGGCTAGTTGGTTTAGGGTTAGGGTTAGGGTTATTTGGTTTAGGGTTAGGTTTAGGTTCAGGGTTAGGGGTTAGGGTTAGGGTTATTTGGGCTAGGGTTAGGGTTAGGGTTAGGGTTAGGGTAGGGTTAGGGTTATGGTTAGTTGGGTTTGGGTTATGGTTAGGGTTATTTTGGTAAAGGTTAGGCTTATGGTTAGTGTTAGGGCTAGTTGGTTTAGGGTTAGGGTTAGGGTTATTTGGTTTAGGGTTAGGTTTAGGGTCAGGGTTAGGGTTAGGGTTAGGGTTATTTGGGCTAGGGTTAGGGTTAGGGTTAGGGTTAGGGTTGTATGGTTAGTTGGGTTTGGGTTATGGTTAGGGTTATTTTGGTAAAGGTTAGGCTTATGGTTAGTGTTAGGGCTAGTTGGTTTAGGGTTAGGGTTAGGGTTATTTGGTTTAGGGTTAGGTTTAGGGTCAGGGTTAGGGTTAGGGTTAGGGTTATATGGGCTAGGGTTAGGGTTAGGGTTAGGGTTAGTTAGGGTTGGGTTAGGGTTAGGGTTAGGGTTAGGGTTAAGGTTAGTTGGGTTTTGGGTTATGGTTAGGGTTATTTTGGTAAGGTTAGGCTTATGGTTAGTGTTAGGGCTAGTTGGTTTAGGGTTAGGGTTAGGGGTATTTGGTTTAGGGTTAGGTTAGGGTCAGGGTTAGGGTTAGGGTTAGGGTTATTTGGGCTAGGGTTAGGGTTAGGGTTAGGGTTAGGGTTATGGTTAGTTGGGTTTGGGTTATGGTTAGGGTTATTTTGGTAAAGGTTAGGCTTATGGTTAGTGTTAGGGCTAGTTGGTTTAGGGTTAGGGTTAGGGGTTATTTGGTTTAGGGTTAGGTTTAGGCTCAGGGTTAGGGTTAGGGTTAGGGTTATTTGGGCTAGGGTTAGGGTTAGGGTTAGGGTTAGGGTTAGGGTTATGGTTAGTTGGGTTTGGGTTATGGTTAGGGTTATTTTGGTAAAGGTTAGGCTTATGGTTAGTGTTAGGGCTAGTTGGTTTAGGGTTAGGGTTAGGGTTATTTGGTTTAGGGTTAGGTTTAGGGTCAGGGTTAGGGTTAGGGTTAGGGTTATTTGGGCTAGGGTTAGGGTTAGGGTTAGGGTTAGGGTTAGGGTTATGGTTAGTTGGGTTTGGGTTATGGTTAGGGTTATTTTGGTAAAGGTTAGGCTTATGGTTAGTGTTAGGGCTAGTTGGTTTAGGGTTAGGGTTAGGGTTATTTGGTTTAGGGTTAGGTTTAGGGTCAGGGTTAGGGTTAGGGTTAGGGTTATATGGGCTAGGGTTAGGGTTAGGGTTAGGGTTAGGGTTAGGGTTATGGTTAGTTGGGTTTGGGTTATGGTTAGGGTTATTTTGGTAAAGGTTAGGCTTATGGTTAGTGTTAGGGCTAGTTGGTTTAGGGTTAGGGTTAGGGTTATTTGGTTTAGGGTTAGGTTTAGGGTCAGGGTTAGGGTTAGGGTTAGGGTTATATGGGCTAGGGTTAGGGTTAGGGGTAGGGTTAGGGTTAGGGTTAGGGTTAGGGTTAGGGTTAGGGTTAGGGTTAGGGTTAGTTGGGTTAGGGTTATGGTTATGGTTATTTTGGTAAAGGTTAGGCTTATGGTTAGTGTTAGGGCTAGTTGGTTTAGGGTTAGGGTTAGGGTTATTTGGTTTAGGGTTAGGTGTTAGGGTCAGGGTTAGGGTTAGGGTTAGGGTTATTTGGGCTAGGGTTAGGGTTAGGGTTAGGGTTAGGGTTAGGGTTAGTTGGGTTAGGATTATGGTTAGGGTTATTTTGGTAAAGGTTAGGCTTATGGTTAGTGTTAGGGCTAGTTGGTTTAGGGTTAGGGTTAGGGTTATTTGGTTTAGGGTTAGGTTTAGGGTCAGGGTTAGGGTTAGGGTTAGGGTTATTTGGGCTAGGGTTAGGGTTAGGGTTAGGGCTGGGTTAGGGTTAGGGTTATGGTTAGTTGGGTTTGGGTTATGGTTAGGGTTATTTTGGTAAAGTTTAGGCTTATGGTTAGTGTTAGGGCTAGTTGGTTTAGGGTTAGGGTTAGGGTTATTTGGTTTAGGGTTAGGTTTAGGGTCAGGGTTAGGGTTAGGGTTAGGGTTATTTGGGCTAGGGTTAGGGTTTGGGTTAGGGTTAGGGTTATGGTTAGTTGGGTTTGGGTTATCGTTAGGGTTATTTTGGTAAAGGTTAGGCTTATGGTTAGTGTTAGGGCTAGTTGGTTTAGGGTTAGGGTTAGGGTTATTTGGTTTAGGGTTAGGTTTAGGGTCAGGGTTAGGGTTAGGGTTAGGGTTATATGGGCTAGGGTTAGGGTTAGGGTTAGGGTTAGGGTTAGGGTTAGGGTTATGGTTAGTTGGGTTTGGGTTATGGTTAGGGTTATTTTGGTAAAGGTTAGGCTTATGGTTAGTGTTAGGGCTAGTTGCTTTAGGGTTAGGGTTAGGGTTATTTGGTTTAGGGTTAGGTTTAGGGTCAGGGTTAGGGTTAGGGTTAGGGTTATATGGGCTAGGGTTAGGGTTAGGGTTAGGGTTAGGGTTAGGGTTAGGGTTAGGGTTAGGGTTAGGGTTAGGGTTAGGGTTAGGGTTAGTTGGGTTAGGGTTATGGTTAGGGTTATTTTGGTAATGGTTAGGCTTATGGTTAGTGTTAGGGCTAGTTGGTTTAGGGTTAGGGTTAGGGTTATTTGGTTTAGGGTTAGGTGTTAGGGTCAGGGTTAGGGTTAGGGTTAGGGTTATTTGGGCTAGGGTTAGGGTTAGGGTTAGGGTTAGGGTTAGGGTTAGTTGGGTTAGGGTTATGGTTAGGGTTATTTTGGTAAAGGTTAGGCTTATGGTTAGTGTTAGGGCTAGTTGGTTTAGGGTTAGGGTTAGGGTTATTTGGTTTAGGGTTAGGTTTAGGGTCAGGGTTAGGGTTAGGGTTAGGGTTATTTGGGCTAGGGTTAGGGTTAGGGTTAGGGTTAGGGTTAGGGTTAGGGTTATGGTTAGTTGGGTTTGGGTTATGGTTAGGGTTATTTTGGTAAAGGTTAGGCTTATGGTTAGTGTTAGGGCTAGTTGGTTTAGGGTTAGGGTTAGGGTTATTTGGTTTAGGGTTAGGTTTAGGGTCAGGGTTAGGGTTAGGGTTAGGGTTATTTGGGCTAGGGTTAGGGTTAGGGTTAGGGTTAGGGTTAGGGTTAGGGTTAGGGTTAGGGTTATGGTTAGTTGGGTTTGGGTTATGGTTAGGGTTATTTTGGAAAAGGTTAGGCTTATGGTTAGTGTTAGGGCTAGTTGGTTTAGGGTTAGGGTTAGGGTTATTTGGTTTAGGGTTAGGTTTAGGGTCAGGGTTAGGGTTAGGGTTAGGTTTATTTGGGCTAGGGTTAGGGTTAGGGTTAGGGTTAGGGTTATGGTCAGTTGGGTTAGGGTTATGGTTAGGGTTATTTTGGTAAAGGTTAGGCTTATGGTTAGTGTTAGGGCTAGTTGGTTTAGGGTTAGTGTTATGGTTATTTGGTTTACAGTTAGGTTTACGGTCAGGGTTAGGGTTAGGGTTAGGGTTATTTGGGCTAGGGTTAGGGTTAGGGTTAGGGTTAGGGTTAGGGTTAGGGTTAGGGTTAGGGTTATGGTTAGTTGGGTTTGGGTTATGGTTAGGGTTATTTTGCTAAAGGTTAGGCTTATGGTTAGTGTTAGGGCTAGTTGGTTTAGGGTTAGGGTTAGGGTTATTTGTTTTAGTGTTAGGTGTAGGGTCAGGTTTATGGTTAGGGTTAGGGTTATTTGGGCTAGGGTTAGGGTTAGGGTTAGGGTTAGGGTTAGGGTTAGGGTTAGGGTTATGGTTAGTTGGGTTTGGGTTATGGTTAGGGTTATTTTGGTAAAGGTTAGGCTTATGGTTAGTGTTAGGGCTAGTTGGTTTAGGGTTAGGGTTAGGGTTATTTGGTTTAGGGTTAGGTTTAGGGTCAGGGTTAGGGTTAGGGTTAGGGTTATTTGGGCTAGGGTTAGGGTTAGGGTTAGGGTTAGGGTTATGGTTAGTTGGGTTTGGGTCATGGTTAGGGTTATTTTGGTAAAGGTTAGGCTTATGGTTAGTGTTAGGGCTAGTTGGTTTAGGGTTAGGGTTAGGGGTATTTGGTTTAGGGTTAGGTTTAGGCTCAGGGTTAGGGTTAGGATTATTTGGGCTAGGGTTAGGGTTAGGGTTAGGGTTAGGGTTATGGTTAGTTGGGTTTGGGTTATGGTTAGGGTTATTTTGGTAAAGGTTAGGCTTATGGTTAGTGTTAGGGCTAGTTGGTTTAGGGTTAGGGTTAGGGTTATTTGGTTTAGGGTTAGGTTTAGGGTCAGGGTTAGGGTTAGGGTTAGGGTTATTTGGGCTAGGGTTAGGGTTAGGGTTAGGGTTAGGGTTATGGTTAGTTGGGTTTGGGTTATGGTTAGGGTTATTTTGGTAAAGGTTAGGCTTATGGTTAGTGTTAGGGCTAGTTGGTTTAGGGTTAGGGTTAGGGTTATTTGGTTTAGGGTTAGGTTTAGGGTCAGGGTTAGGGTTAGGGTTAGGGTTATATGGGCTAGGGTTAGGGTTAGGGTTAGGGTTAGGGTTAGGGTTATGGTTAGTTGGGTTTGGGTTATGGTTAGGGTTATTTTGGTAAAGGTTAGGCTTATGGTTAGTGTTAGGGCTAGTTGGTTTAGGGTTAGGGTTAGGGTTATTTGGTTTAGGGTTAGGTTTAGGGTCAGGGTTAGGGTTAGGGTTAGGGTTATATGGGCTAGGGTTAGGGTTAGGGTTAGGGTTAGGGTTAGGGTTAGGGTTAGGGTTAGGGTTAGGGTTAGGGTTAGGGTTAGGTTTAGGGTTAGTTGGGTTAGGGTTATGGTTAGGGTTATTTTGGTAAAGGTTAGGCTTATGGTTAGTGTTAGGGCTAGTTGGTTTAGGGTTAGGGTTAGGGTTATTTGGTTTAGGGTTAGGTGTTAGGGTCAGGGTTAGGGTTAGGGTTAGTGTTATTTGGGCTAGGGTTAGGGTTAGGGTTAGGGTTAGGGTTAGGGTTAGTTGGGTTTGGGTTATGGTTAGGGTTATTTTGGTAAAGGTTAGGCTTATGGTTAGTGTTAGGGCTAGTTGGTTTATGGTTAGGGTTAGGGTTATTTGGTTTAGGGTTAGGTTTAGGGTCAGGGTTAGGGTTAGGGTTAGGGTTATTTGGGCTAGGGTTAGGGTTAGGGTTAGGGTTAGGGTTAGGGTTAGGGTTATGGTTAGTTGGGTTTGGGTTATGGTTAGGGTTATTTTGGTAAAGGTTAGGCTTATGGTTAGTGTTAGGGCTAGTTGGTTTAGGGTTAGGGTTAGGGTTATTTGGTTTAGGGTTAGGTTTAGGGTCAGCGTTAGGGTTAGGGTTAGGGTTATTTGGGCTAGGGTTAGGGTTAGTGTTAGGGTTAGGGTTACGGTTAGGGTTAGGGTTAGGGTTAGGGTTAGGGTTAGGGTTAGGGTTATGGTTAGTTGGGTTTGGGTTATGGTTAGGGTTATTTTGGAAAAGGTTAGGCTTATGGATAGTGTTAGGGCTAGTTGGGTTAGGGTTAGGGTTATTTGGTTTAGGTTTAGGTTTAGGGTCAGGGTTAGGGTTAGGGTTAGGTTTATTTGGGCTAGGGTTAGGGTTAGGGTTAGGGTTAGGGTTATGGTTAGTTGGGTTAGGGTTATGGTTAGGGTTATTTTGGTAAAGGTTAGGCTTATGGTTAGTGTTCGGGCTAGTTGGTTTAGGGTTAGTGTTATGGTTATTTGGTTTACAGTTAGGTTTACGGTCAGGGTTAGGGTTAGGGTTAGGGTTATTTGGGCTAGGGTTAGGGTTAGGGTTAGGGTTAGGGTTAGGGTTAGGGTTAGGGTTAGGGTTATGGTTAGTTGGGTTTGGGTTATGGTTAGGGTTATTTTGCTAAAGGTTAGGCTTATGGTTAGTGTTAGGGCTAGTTGGTTTAGGGTTAGGGTTAGGGTTATTTGGTTTAGTGTTAGGTGTAGGGTCAGGTTTATGGTTAGGGTTAGGGTTATTTGGGCTAGGGTTAGGGTTAGGGTTAGGGTTAGGGTTAGGGTTATGGTTAGTTGGGTTTGGGTTATGGTTAGGGTTATTTTGGTAAAGGTTAGGCTTATGGTTAGTGTTAGGGCTAGTTGGTTTAGGGTTAGGGTTAGGGTTATTTGGTTTAGGGTTAGGTTTAGGGTCAGGGTTAGGGTTAGGGTTAGGGTTATTTGGGCTAGGGTTAGGGTTAGGGTTAGGGTTAGGGTTAGGGTTAGGGTTATGGTTAGTTGGGTTTGGGTTATGGTTAGGGTTATTTTGGTAAAGGTTAGGCTTATGGTTAGTGTTAGGGCTAGTTGGTTTAGGGTTAGGGTTAGGGTTATTTGGTTTAGGGTTAGGTTTAGGGTCAGGTTTAGGGTTAGGGTTAGGGTTATTTGGGCTAGGGTTAGGGTTAGGGTTAGGGTTAGGGTTAGGGTTAGGGTTATGGTTAGTTGGGTTTGGGTTATGGTTAGGGTTATTTTGGTAAAGGTTAGGCTTATGGTTAGTGTTAGGGCTAGTTGGGTTAGGGTTAGGGTTAGGGTTATTTGGTTTAGGGTTAGGTTTAGGGTCAGGGTTAGGGTTAGGGTTAGGGTTATTTGGGCTAGGGTTAGGGTTAGGATTAGGGTTAGGGTTATGGTTAGTTGGGTTTGGGTTATGGTTAGGGTTATTTTGGTAAAGGTTAGGCTTATGGTTAGTGTTAGGGCTAGTTGGTTTAGGGTTAGGGTTAGGGTTATTTGGTTTAGGGTTAGGTTTAGGGTCAGGGTTAGGGTTAGGGTTAGGGTTAGGGTTAGGGTTAGGGTTAGGGTTATGGTTAGTTGGGTTTGGGTTATGGTTAGGGTTATTTTGGTAAAGGTTAGGCTTATGGTTAGTGTTAGGGCTAGTTGGTTTAGGGTTAGGGTTAGGGTTATTTGGTTTAGGGTTAGGTTTAGGGTCAGGGTTAGGGTTAGGGTTAGGGTTATTTGGGCTAGGGTTAGGGTTAGGGTTAGGGTTAGGGTTATGGTTAGTTGGGTTTGGGTTATGGTTAGGGTTATTTTGGTAAAGGTTAGGCTTATGGTTAGTGTTAGGGCTAGTTGGGTTAGGGTTAGGGTTAGGGTTATTTGGTTTAGGGTTAGGTTTAGGGTCAGGGTTAGGGTTAGGGTTAGGGTTATTTGGGCTAGGGTTAGGGTTAGGGTTAGGGTTAGGGTTAGGGTTATGGTTAGTTGGGTTTGGGTTATGGTTAGGGTTATTTTGGTAAAGGTTAGGCTTATGGTTAGTGTTAGGGCTAGTTGGTTTAGGGTTAGGGTTAGGGTTATTTGGTTTAGGGTTAGGTTTAGGGTCAGGGTTAGGGTTAGGGTTAGGGTTATATGGGCTAGGGTTAGGGTTAGGGTTAGGGTTAGGGTTATGGTTAGTTGGGTTTGGGTTATGGTTAGGGTTATTTTGGTAAAGGTTAGGCTTATGGTTAGTGTTAGGGCTAGTTGGTTTAGGGTTAGGGTTAGGGTTATTTGGTTTAGGGTTAGGTTTAGGGTCAGGGTTAGGGTTAGGGTTAGGGTTATTTGGGCTAGGGTTAGGGTTAGGGTTAGGGTTAGGGTTAGGGTTAGGGTTATGGTTAGTTGGGTTTGGGTTATGGTTAGGGTTATTTTGGTAAAGGTTAGGCTTATGGTTAGTGTTAGGGCTAGTTGGTTTAGGGTTAGGGTTAGGGTTATTTGGTTTAGGGTTAGGTTTAGGGTCAGGGTTAGGGTTAGGGTTAGGGTTATATGGGCTAGGGTTAGGGTTAGGGTTAGGGTTAGGGTTAGGGTTAGGGTTATGGTTAGTTGGGTTTGGGTTATGGTTAGGGTTATTTTGGTAAAGGTTAGGCTTATGGTTAGTGTTAGGGCTAGTTGGTTTAGGGTTAGCGTTAGGGTTATTTGGTTTAGGGTTAGGTTTAGGGTCAGGGTTAGGGTTAGGGTTAGGGTTATTTGGGCTAGGGTTAGGGTTAGGGTTAGGGTTAGGGTTATGGTTAGTTGGGTTTGGGTCATGGTTAGGGTTATTTTGGTAAAGGTTAGGCTTATGGTTAGTGTTAGGGCTAGTTGGTTTAGGGTTAGGGTTAGGGGTATTTGGTTTAGGGTTAGGTTTAGGCTCAGGGTTAGGGTTAGGGTTAGGGTTATTTGGGCTAGGGTTAGGGTTAGGGTTAGGGTTAGGGTTAGGGTTATGGTTAGTTGGGTTTGGGTTATGGTTAGGGTTATTTTGGTAAAGGTTAGGCTTATGGTTAGTGTTAGGGCTAGTTGGTTTAGGGTTAGGGTTAGGGTTATTTGGTTTAGGGTTAGGTTTAGGGTCAGGGTTAGGGTTAGGGTTAGGGTTATTTGGGCTAGGGTTAGGGTTAGGGTTAGGGTTAGGGTTATGGTTAGTTGGGTTTGGGTTATGGTTAGGGTTATTTTGGTAAAGGTTAGGCTTATGGTTAGTGTTAGGGCTAGTTGGTTTAGGGTTAGGGTTAGGGTTATTTGGTTTAGGGTTAGGTTTAGGGTCAGGGTTAGGGTTAGGGTTAGGGTTATATGGGCTAGGGTTAGGGTTAGGGTTAGGGTTAGGGTTAGGGTTATGGTTAGTTGGGTTTGGGTTATGGTTAGGGTTATTTTGGTAAAGGTTAGGCTTATGGTTAGTGTTAGGGCTAGTTGGTTTAGGGTTAGGGTTAGGGTTATTTGGTTTAGGGTTAGGTTTAGGGTCAGGGTTAGGGTTAGGGTTAGGGTTATATGGGCTAGGGTTAGGGTTAGGGTTAGGGTTAGGGTTAGGGTTAGGGTTTGGGTTAGGGTTAGGGTTAGGGTTAGGGTTAGTTGGGTTAGGGTTATGGTTAGGGTTATTTTGGTAAACGTTAGGCTTATGGTTAGTGTTAGGGCTAGTTGGTTTAGGGTTAGGGTTAGGGTTATTTGGTTTAGGGTTAGGTGTTAGGGTCAGGGTTAGGGTTAGGGTTAGTGTTATTTGGGCTAGGGTTAGGGTTAGGGTTAGGGTTAGGGTTAGGGTTAGTTGGGTTAGGGTTATGGTTAGGGTAATTTTGGTAAAGGTTAGGCTTATGGTTAGTGTTAGGGCTAGTTGGTTTAGGGTTAGGGTTAGGGTTATTTGGTTTAGGGTTAGGTTTAGGGTCAGGGTTAGGGTTAGGGTTAGGGTTATTTGGGCTAGGGTTAGGGTTAGGGTTAGGGTTAGGGTTAGGGTTAGGGTTAGGTTATGGTTAGTTGGGTTTGGGTTATGGTTAGGGTTATTTTGGTAAAGGTTAGGCTTATGGTTAGTGTTAGGGCTAGTTTGTTTAGGGTTAGGGTTAGGGTGATTTGGTTTAGGGTTAGGTTTAGGGTCAGCGTTAGGGTTAGGGTTAGGGTTATTTGGGCTAGGGTTAGGGTTAGGGTTAGGGTTAGGGTTAGGGTTAGGGTTAGGGTTATGCTTAGTTGGGTTTGGGTTATGGTTAGGGTTATTTTGGAAAAGGTTAGGCTTATGGATAGTGTTAGGGCTAGTTGGGTTAGGGTTAGGGTTATTTGGTTTAGGTTTAGGTTTAGGGTCAGGGTTAGGGTTAGGGTTAGGTTTATTTGGGCTAGGGTTAGGGTTAGGGTTAGGGTTAGGGTTATGGTTAGTTGGGTTAGGGTTATGGTTAGGGTTATTTTGGTAAAGGTTAGGCTTATGGTTAGTGTTCGGGCTAGTTGGTTTAGGGTTAGTGTTATGGTTATTTGGTTTACAGTTATACGGTCAGGGTTAGGGTTAGGGTTAGGGTTATTTGGGCTAGGGTTAGGGTTAGGGTTAGGGTTAGGGTTAGGGTTAGGGTTAGGGTTAGGGTTATGGTTAGTTGGGTTTGGGTTATGGTTAGGGTTATTTTGCTAAAGGTTAGGCTTATGGTTAGTGTTAGGGCTAGTTGGTTTAGGGTTAGGGTTAGGGTTATTTGGTTTAGTGTTAGGTGTAGGGTCAGGTTTATGGTTAGGGTTAGGGTTATTTGGGCAAGGGTTAGGGTTAGGGTTAGGGTTAGGGTTAGGGTTATGGTTAGTTGGGTTTGGGTCATGGTTAGGGTTATTTTGGTAAAGGTTAGGCTTATGGTTAGTGTTAGGGCTAGTTGGTTTAGGGTTAGGGTTAGGGTTATTTGGTTTAGGGTTAGGTTTAGGGTCAGGGTTAGGGTTAGGGTTAGGGTTATTTGGGCTAGGGTTAGGGTTAGGGTTAGGGTTAGGGTTAGGGTTATGGTTAGTTGGGTTTGGGTTATGGTTAGGGTTATTTTGGTAAAGGTTAGGCTTATGGTTAGTGTTAGGGCTAGTTGGTTTAGGGTTAGGGTTAGGGCTATTTGGTTTAGGGTTAGGTTTAGGGTCAGGGTTAGGGTTAGGGTTAGGGTTATTTGGGCTAGGGTTAGGGTTAGGGTTAGGGTTAGGGTTAGGGTTATGGTTAGTTGGGTTTGGGTTATGGTTAGGGTTATTTTGGTAAAGGTTAGGCTTATGGTTAGTGTTAGGGCTAGTTGG
>NW_028276505.1:132500-150000 GCF_052056855.1 Sturnus vulgaris | reverse complement strand
AGGGTTAGGGTTATTTGGTTTAGGGTTAGGTTTAGGGTCAGGGTTAGGGTTAGGGTTAGGGTTATTTGGGCTAGGGTTAGGGTTAGGGTTAGGGTTAGGGTTAGGGTTAGGGTTAGGGTTAGGGTTATGGTTAGTTGGGTTTGGGTTATGGTTAGGGTTATTTTGGTAAAGGTTAGGCTTATGGTTAGTGTTAGGGCTAGTTGGGTTAGGGTTAGGGTTAGGGTTATTTGGTTTAGGGTTAGGTTTAGGGTCAGGGTTAGGGTTAGGGTTAGGGTTATTTGGGCTAGGGTTAGGGTTAGGGTTAGGGTTAGGGTTATGGTTAGTTGGGCTTGGGTTATGGTTAGGGTTATTTTGGTAAAGGTTAGGCTTATGGTTAGTGTTAGGGCTAGTTGGGTTAGGGTTAGGGTTAGGGTTATTTGGTTTAGGGTTAGGTTTAGGGTCAGGGTTAGGGTTAGGGTTAGGGTTATTTGGGCTAGGGTTAGGGTTAGGGTTAGGGTTAGGGTTAGGGTTATGGTTAGTTGGGTTTGGGTTATGGTTAGGGTTATTTTGGTAAAGGTTAGGCTTATGGTTAGTGTTAGGGCTAGTTGGTTTAGGGTTAGGGTTAGGGTTATTTGGTTTAGGGTTAGGTTTAGGGTCAGGGTTAGGGTTAGGGTTAGGGTTATATGGGCTAGGGTTAGGGTTAGGGTTAGGGTTAGGGTTATGGTTAGTTGGGTTTGGGTTATGGTTAGGGTTATTTTGGTAAAGGTTAGGCTTATGGTTAGTGTTAGGGCTAGTTGGTTTAGGGTTAGGGTTAGGGTTATTTGGTTTAGGGTTAGGTTTAGGGTCAGGGTTAGGGTTAGGGTTAGGGTTATTTGGGCTAGGGTTAGGGTTAGGGTTAGGGTTAGGGTTAGGGTTAGGGTTATGGTTAGTTGGGTTTGGGTTATGGTTAGGGTTATTTTGGTAAAGGTTAGGCTTATGGTTAGTGTTAGGGCTAGTTGGTTTAGGGTTAGGGTTAGGGTTATTTGGTTTAGGGTTAGGTTTAGGGTCAGGGTTAGGGTTAGGGTTAGGGTTATATGGGCTAGGGTTAGGGTTAGGGTTAGGGTTAGGGTTAGGGTTAGGGTTATGGTTAGTTGGGTTTGGGTTATGGTTAGGGTTATTTTGGTAAAGGTTAGGCTTATGGTTAGTGTTAGGGCTAGTTGGTTTAGGGTTAGCGTTAGGGTTATTTGGTTTAGGGTTAGGTTTAGGCTCAGGGTTAGGGTTAGGGTTAGGGTTATTTGGGCTAGGGTTAGGGTTAGGGTTAGGGTTAGGGTTATGGTTAGTTGGGTTTGGGTCATGGTTAAGGTTATTTTGGTAAAGGTTAGGCTTATGGTTAGTGTTAGGGCTAGTTGGTTTAGGGTTAGGGTTAGGGGTATTTGGTTTAGGGTTAGGTTTAGGCTCAGGGTTAGGGTTAGGGTTAGGGTTATTTGGGCTAGGGTTAGGGTTAGGGTTAGGGTTATGGTTAGTTGGGTTTGGGTTATGGTTAGGGTTATTTTGGTAAAGGTTAGGCTTATGGTTAGTGTTAGGGCTAGTTGGTTTAGGGTTAGGGTTAGGGTTATTTGGTTTAGGGTTAGGTTTAGGGTCAGGGTTAGGGTTAGGGTTAGGGTTATTTGGGCTAGGGTTAGGGTTAGGGTTAGGGTTAGGGTTATGGTTAGTTGGGTTTGGGTTATGGTTAGGGTTATTTTGGTAAAGGTTAGGCTTATGGTTAGTGTTAGGGCCAGTTGGTTTAGGGTTAGGGTTAGGGTTATTTGGTTTAGGGTTAGGTTTAGGGTCAGGGTTAGGGTTAGGGTTAGGGTTATATGGGCTAGGGTTAGGGTTAGGGTTAGGGTTAGGGTTAGGGTTATGGTTAGTTGGGTTTGGGTTATGGTTAGGGTTATTTTGGTAAAGGTTAGGCTTATGGTTAGTGTTAGGGCTAGTTGGTTTAGGGTTAGGGTTAGGGTTATTTGGTTTAGGGTTAGGTTTAGGGTCAGGGTTAGGGTTAGGGTTAGGGTTATATGGGCTAGGGTTAGGGTTAGGGTTAGGGTTAGGGTTAGGGTTAGGGTTAGGGTTAGGGTTAGGGTTAGTTGGGTTAGGGTTATGGTTAGGGTTATTTTGGTAAAGGTTAGGCTTATGGATAGTGTTAGGGCTAGTTGGTTTAGGGTTAGGGTTAGGGTTATTTGGTTTAGGGTTAGGTGTTAGGGTCAGGGTTAGGGTTAGGGTTAGTGTTATTTGGGCTAGGGTTAGGGTTAGGGTTAGGGTTAGGGTTAGTTGGGTTAGGGTTATGGTTAGGGTAATTTTGGTAAAGGTTAGGCTTATGGTTAGTGTTAGGGCTAGTTGGTTTAGGGTTAGGGTTAGGGTTATTTGGTTTAGGGTTAGGTTTAGGCTCAGGGTTAGGGTTAGGGTTAGGGTTATTTGGGCTAGGGTTAGGGTTAGGGTTAGGGTTAGGGTTAGGGTTAGGGTTATGGTTAGTTGGGTTTGGGTTATGGTTAGGGTTATTTTGGTAAAGGTTAGGCTTATGGTTAGTGTTAGGGCTAGTTGGTTTAGGGTTAGGGTTAGGGTTATTTGGTTTAGGGTTAGGTTTAGGGTCAGCGTTAGGGTTAGGGTTAGGGTTATTTGGGCTAGGGTTAGGGTTAGGGTTAGGGTTAGGGTTAGGGTTAGGGTTATGGTTAGGGTTAGGGTTAGGGTTAGGGTTAGGGTTATGGTTAGTTGGGTTTGGGTTATGGTTAGGGTTATTTTGGAAAAGGTTAGGCTTATGGATAGTGTTAGGGCTAGTTGGGTTAGGGTTAGGGTTATTTGGTTTAGGTTTAGGTTTAGGGTCAGGGTTAGGGTTAGGGTTAGGTTTATTTGGGCTAGGGTTAGGGTTAGGGTTAGGGTTAGGGTTATGGTTAGTTGGGTTAGGGTTATGGTTAGGGTTATTTTGGTAAAGGTTAGGCTTATGGTTAGTGTTCGGGCTAGTTGGTTTAGGGTTAGTGTTATGGTTATTTGGTTTACAGTTAGGTTTACGGTCAGGGTTAGGGTTAGGGTTAGGGTTATTTGGGCTAGGGTTAGGGTTAGGGTTAGGGTTAGGGTTAGGGTTAGGGTTAGGGTTAGGGTTAGGGTTATGGTTAGTTGGGTTTGGGTTATGGTTAGGGTTATTTTGCTAAAGGTTAGGCTTATGGTTAGTGTTAGGGCTAGTTGGTTTAGGGTTAGGGTTAGGGTTATTTGGTTTAGTGTTAGGTGTAGGGTCAGGTTTATGGTTAGGGTTAGGGTTATTTGGGCTAGGGTTAGGGTTAGGGTTAGGGTTAGGGTTAGGGTTATGGTTAGTTGGGTTTGGGTTATGGTTAGGGTTATTTTGGTAAAGGTTAGGCTTATGGTTAGTGTTAGGGCTAGTTGGTTTAGGGTTAGGGTTAGGGTTATTTGGTTTAGGGTTAGGTTTAGGGTCAGGGTTAGGGTTAGGGTTAGGGTTATTTGGGCTAGGGTTAGGGTTAGGGTTAGGGTTAGGGTTAGGGTTATGTTTAGTTGGGTTTGGGTTATGGTTAGGGTTATTTTGGTAAAGGTTAGGCTTATGGTTAGTGTTAGGGCTAGTTGGTTTAGGGTTAGGGTTAGGGCTATTTGGTTTAGGGTTAGGTTTAGGGTCAGGGTTAGGGTTAGGGTTAGGGTTATTTGGGCTAGGGTTAGGGTTAGGGTTAGGGTTAGGGTTAGGGTTATGGTTAGTTGGGTTTGGGTTATGGTTAGGGTTATTTTGGTAAAGGTTAGGCTTATGGTTAGTGTTAGGGCTAGTTGGGTTAGGGTTAGGGTTAGGGTTATTTGGTTTAGGGTTAGGTTTAGGGTCAGGGTTAGGGTTAGGGTTGGGGTTATTTGGGCTAGGGTTAGGGTTAGGGTTAGGGTTAGGGTTAGGGTTATGGTTAGTTGGGTTTGGGTTATGGTTAGGGTTATTTTGGTAAAGGTTAGGCTTATGGTTAGTGTTAGGGCTAGTTGGTTTAGGGTTAGGGTTAGGGTTATTTGGTTTAGGGTTAGGTTTAGGCTCAGGGTTAGGGTTAGGGTTATATGGGCTAGGGTTAGGGTTAGGGTTAGGGTTAGGGTTATGGTTAGTTGGGTTTGGGTTATGGTTAGGGTTATTTTGGTAAAGGTTAGGCTTATGGTTAGTGTTAGGGCTAGTTGGTTTAGGGTTAGGGTTAGGGTTATTTGGTTTAGGGTTAGGTTTAGGGTCAGGGTTAGGGTTAGGGTTAGGGTTATTTGGGCTAGGGTTAGGGTTAGGGTTAGGGTTAGGGTTAGGGTTAGGGTCAGGGTTAGGGTTATGGTTAGTTGGGTTTGGGTTATGGTTAGGGTTATTTTGGTAAAGGTTAGGCTTATGGTTAGTGTTAGGGCTAGTTGGTTTAGGGTTAGGGTTAGGGTTATTTGGTTTAGGGTTAGGTTTAGGGTCAGGGTTAGGGTTAGGGTTAGGGTTATATGGGGTAGGGTTAGGGTTAGGGTTAGGGTTAGGGTTAGGGTTAGGGTTAGGGTTATGGTTAGTTGGGTTTGGGTTATGGTTAGGGTTATTTTGGTAAAGGTTAGGCTTATGGTTAGTGTTAGGGCTAGTTGGTTTAGGGTTAGCGTTAGGGTTATTTGGTTTAGGGTTAGGTTTAGGGTCAGGGTTAGGGTTAGGGTTAGGGTTATTTGGGCTAGGGTTAGGGTTAGGGTTAGGGTTAGGGTTATGGTTAGTTGGGTTTGGGTCATGGTTAGGGTTATTTTGGTAAAGGTTAGGCTTATGGTTAGTGTTAGGGCTAGTTGGTTTAGGGTTAGGGTTAGGGGTATTTGGTTTAGGGTTAGGTTTAGGCTCAGGGTTAGGGTTAGGGTTAGGGTTATTTGGGCTAGGGTTAGGGTTAGGGTTAGGGTTAGGGTTAGGGTTATGGTTAGTTGGGTTTGGGTTATGGTTAGGGTTATTTTGGTAAAGGTTAGGCTTATGGTTAGTGTTAGGGCTAGTTGGTTTAGGGTTAGGGTTAGGGTTATTTGGTTTAGGGTTAGGTTTAGGGTCAGGGTTAGGGTTAGGGTTAGGGTTATTTGGGCTAGGGTTAGGGTTAGGGTTAGGGTTAGGGTTATGGTTAGTTGGGTTTGGGTTATGGTTAGGGTTATTTTGGTAAAGGTTAGGCTTATGGTTAGTGTTAGGGCTAGTTGGTTTAGGGTTAGGGTTAGGGTTATTTGGTTTAGGGTTAGGTTTAGGGTCAGGGTTAGGGTTAGGGTTATTGTTATATGGGCTAGGGTTAGGGTTAGGGTTAGGGTTATGGTTAGTTGGGTTTGGGTTATGGTTAGGGTTATTTTGGTAAAGGTTAGGCTTATGGTTAGTGTTAGGGCTAGTTGGTTTAGGGTTAGGGTTAGGGTTATTTGGTTTAGGGTTAGGTTTAGGGTCAGGGTTAGGGTTAGGGTTAGGGTTATATGGGCTAGGGTTAGGGTTAGGGTTAGGGTTAGGGTTAGGGTTAGGGTTAGGGTTAGGGTTAGGGTTAGGGTTAGGGTTAGTTGGGTTAGGGTTATGGTTAGGGTTATTTTGGTAAAGGTTAGGCTTATGGTTAGTGTTAGGGCTAGTTGGTTTAGGGTTAGGGTTAGGGTTATTTGGTTTAGGGTTAGGTGTTAGGGTCAGGGTTAGGGTTAGTGTTAGTGTTATTTGGGGTAGAGTTAGGGTTAGGGTTAAGGTTAGTGTTAGGGTTAGTTGGGTTAGGGTTATGGTTAGGGTTATTTTGGTAAAGGTTAGGCTTATGGTTAGTGTTAGGGCTAGTTGGTTTAGGGTTAGGGTTAGGGTTATTTGGTTTAGGGTTAGGTTTAGGGTCAGGGTTAGGGTTAGGGTTAGGGTTATTTGGGCTAGGGTTAGGGTTAGGGTTAGGGTTAGGGTTAGGGTTAGGGTTATGGTTAGTTGGGTTTGGGTTATGGTTAGGGTTATTTTGGTAAAGGTTAGGCTTATGGTTAGTGTTAGGGCTAGTTGGTTTAGGGTTAGGGTTAGGGTTATTTGGTTTAGGGTTAGGTTTAGGGTCAGCGTTAGGGTTAGGGTTAGGGTTATTTGGGCTAGGGTTAGGGTTAGGGTTAGGGTTAGGGTTAGGGTTAGGGTTAGGGTTAGGGTTAGGGTTAGGGTTATGGTTAGTTGGGTTTGGGTTATGGTTAGGGTTATTTTGGAAAAGGTTAGGCTTATGGATAGTGTTAGGGCTAGTTGGGTTAGGGTTAGGGTTATTTGGTTTAGGTTTAGGTTTAGGGTCAGGGTTAGGGTTAGGTTTATTTGGGCTAGGGTTAGGGTTAGGGTTAGGGTTATGGTTAGTTGGGTTAGGGTTATGGTTAGGGTTATTTTGGTAAAGGTTAGGCTTATGGTTAGTGTTCGGGCTAGTTGGTTTAGGGTTAGTGTTATGGTTATTTGGTTTACAGTTAGGTTTAGGGTCAGGGTTAGGGTTAGGGTTAGGGTTATTTGGGCTAGGGTTAGGGTTAGGGTTAGGGTTAGGGTTAGGGTTAGGGTTAGGGTTAGTGTTAGGGTTAGTTGGGTTAGGGTTATGGTTAGGGTTATTTTGGTAAAGGTTAGGCTTATGGTTAGTGTTAGGGCTAGTTGGTTTAGGGTTAGGGTTAGGGTTATTTGGTTTAGGGTTAGGTTTAGGCTCAGGGTTAGGGTTAGGGTTAGGGTTATTTGGGCTAGGGTTAGGGTTAGGGTTAGGGTTAGGGTTAGGGTTATGGTTAGTTGGGTTTGGGTTATGGTTAGGGTTATTTTGGTAAAGGTTAGGCTTATGGTTAGTGTTAGGGCTAGTTGGTTTAGGGTTAGGGTTAGGGTTATTTGGTTTAGGGTTAGGTTTAGGGTCAGGGTTAGGGTTAGGGTTAGGGTTATTTGGGCTAGGGTTAGGGTTAGGGTTAGGGTTAGGGTTATGGTTAGTTGGGTTTGGGTTATGGTTAGGGTTATTTTGGTAAAGGTTAGGCTTATGGTTAGTGTTAGGGCTAGTTGGTTTAGGGTTAGGGTTAGGGTTATTTGGTTTAGGGTTAGGTGTTAGGGTCAGGGTTAGGGTTAGGGTTAGGGTTATTTGGGCTAGGGTTAGGGTTAGGGTTAGGGTTAGGGTTAGGGTTATGGTTAGTTGGGTTTGGGTTATGGGTAGGGTTATTTAGGTAAAGGTTAGGCTTATGGTTAGTGTTAGGGCTAGTTGGTTTAGGGTTAGGGTTAGGGTTATTTGGTTTAGCGTTAGGTTTAGGGTCAGGGTTAGGGTTAGGGTTAGGGTTATTAGGGCTAGGGTTAGGGTTATGGTTAAGGTAAGGGTTAGGGTTAGGGTTAGGGTTAGGGTTATGGTTAGTTGGGTTTGGGTTATGATTAGGGTTATTTTGGTAAAGGTTAGGCTTATGGTTAGTGTTAGGGCTAGTTGGTTTAGGGTTAGGGTTAGGGTTATTTGGTTTAGGGTTAGGTTTAGGGTCAGGGTTAGGGTTAGGGTTATTTGGGCTAGGGTTAGGGTTAGGGTTAGGGTTAGGGTTAGGGTTAGGGTTATGGTTAGTTGGGTTTGGGTAATGGTTAGGGTTATTTTGGTAAAGGTTAGGCTTATGGTTAGTGTTAGGGCTAGTTGGTTTAGGGTTAGGGTTAGGGTTATTTGGTTTAGGGTTAGGTTTAGGGTCAGGGTTAGGGTTAGGGTTAGGGTTATTTGGGCTAGGGTTAGGGTTAGGGTTAGGGTTAGGGTTAGGGTTAGGGTTAGGGTTAGGGTTAGGGTTATGGTTAGTTGGGTTTGGGTTATGGTTAGGGTTATTTTGGTAAAGGTTAGGATTATGGTTAGTGTTAGGGCTAGTTGGTTTAGGGTTAGGGTTAGGGTTATTTGGTTTAGGGTTAGGTTTAGGCTCAGGGTTAGGGTTAGGGTTAGGGTTATTTGGGCTAGGGTTAGGGTTAGGGTTAGGGTTAGGGTTAGGGTTAGGGTTAGGGTTAGGGTTAGGGTTAGGGTTAGGGTTAGGGTTAGGGTTAGGGTTAGGGTTATGGTTAGTTGGGTTTGGGTTATGGTTAGGGTTATTTTGGTAAAGGTTAGGCTTATGGTTAGTGTTAGGGCTAGTTGGTTTAGGGTTAGGGTTAGGGTTATTTGGTTTAGGGTTAGGTTTAGGGTCAGGGTTAGGGTTAGGGTTAGGGTTATTTGGGCTAGGGTTAGGGTTAGGGTTAGGGTTAGGGTTATGGTTAGTTGGGTTTGGGTTATGGTTAGGGTTATTTTGGTAAAGGTTAGGCTTATGGTTAGTGTTAGGGCTAGTTGGTTTAGGGTTAGCGTTAGGGTTATTTGGTTTAGGGTTAGGTTTAGGGTCAGGGTTAGGGTTAGGGTTAGGGTTAT
The DNA here is from genome assembly GCF_052056855.1 of Sturnus vulgaris. NCBI lineage: Eukaryota > Metazoa > Chordata > Aves > Passeriformes > Sturnidae > Sturnus > Sturnus vulgaris. The sequence goes on along the minus strand of NW_028276505.1, from coordinate 141,739 downwards.
TTGGGCTAGGGTTAGGGTTAGGGTTAGGGTTAGGGTTATGGTTAGTTGGGTTTGGGTCATGGTTAGGGTTATTTTGGTAAAGGTTAGGCTTATGGTTAGTGTTAGGGCTAGTTGGTTTAGGGTTAGGGTTAGGGGTATTTGGTTTAGGGTTAGGTTTAGGCTCAGGGTTAGGGTTAGGGTTAGGGTTATTTGGGCTAGGGTTAGGGTTAGGGTTAGGGTTAGGGTTAGGGTTATGGTTAGTTGGGTTTGGGTTATGGTTAGGGTTATTTTGGTAAAGGTTAGGCTTATGGTTAGTGTTAGGGCTAGTTGGTTTAGGGTTAGGGTTAGGGTTATTTGGTTTAGGGTTAGGTTTAGGGTCAGGGTTAGGGTTAGGGTTAGGGTTATTTGGGCTAGGGTTAGGGTTAGGGTTAGGGTTAGGGTTATGGTTAGTTGGGTTTGGGTTATGGTTAGGGTTATTTTGGTAAAGGTTAGGCTTATGGTTAGTGTTAGGGCTAGTTGGTTTAGGGTTAGGGTTAGGGTTATTTGGTTTAGGGTTAGGTTTAGGGTCAGGGTTAGGGTTAGGGTTATTGTTATATGGGCTAGGGTTAGGGTTAGGGTTAGGGTTAGGGTTAGGGTTATGGTTAGTTGGGTTTGGGTTATGGTTAGGGTTATTTTGGTAAAGGTTAGGCTTATGGTTAGTGTTAGGGCTAGTTGGTTTAGGGTTAGGGTTAGGGTTATTTGGTTTAGGGTTAGGTTTAGGGTCAGGGTTAGGGTTAGGGTTAGGGTTATATGGGCTAGGGTTAGGGTTAGGGTTAGGGTTAGGGTTAGGGTTAGGGTTAGGGTTAGGGTTAGGGTTAGGGTTAGGGTTAGTTGGGTTAGGGTTATGGTTAGGGTTATTTTGGTAAAGTTAGGCTTATGGTTAGTGTTAGGGCTAGTTGGTTTAGGGTTAGGGTTAGGGTTATTTGGTTTAGGGTTAGGTGTTAGGGTCAGGGTTAGGGTTAGGGTTAGTGTTATTTGGGCTAGGGTTAGGGTTAGGGTTAGGGTTAGTGTTAGGGTTAGTTGGGTTAGGGTTATGGTTAGGGTTATTTTGGTAAAGGTTAGGCTTATGGTTAGTGTTAGGGCTAGTTGGTTTAGGGTTAGGGTTAGGGTTATTTGGTTTAGGGTTAGGTTTAGGGTCAGGGTTAGGGTTAGGGTTAGGGTTATTTGGGCTAGGGTTAGGGTTAGGGTTAGGGTTAGGGTTAGGGTTAGGGTTATGGTTAGTTGGGTTTGGGTTATGGTTAGGGTTATTTTGGTAAAGGTTAGGCTTATGGTTAGTGTTAGGGCTAGTTGGTTTAGGGTTAGGGTTAGGGTTATTTGGTTTAGGGTTAGGTTTAGGGTCAGCGTTAGGGTTAGGGTTAGGGTTATTTGGGCTAGGGTTAGGGTTAGGGTTAGGGTTAGGGTTAGGGTTAGGGTTAGGGTTAGGGTTAGGGTTAGGGTTATGGTTAGTTGGGTTTGGGTTATGGTTAGGGTTATTTTGGAAAAGGTTAGGCTTATGGATAGTGTTAGGGCTAGTTGGGTTAGGGTTAGGGTTATTTGGTTTAGGTTTAGGTTTAGGGTCAGGGTTAGGGTTAGGTTTATTTGGGCTAGGGTTAGGGTTAGGGTTAGGGTTATGGTTAGTTGGGTTAGGGTTATGGTTAGGGTTATTTTGGTAAAGGTTAGGCTTATGGTTAGTGTTCGGGCTAGTTGGTTTAGGGTTAGTGTTATGGTTATTTGGTTTACAGTTAGGTTTAGGGTCAGGGTTAGGGTTAGGGTTAGGGTTATTTGGGCTAGGGTTAGGGTTAGGGTTAGGGTTAGGGTTAGGGTTAGGGTTAGGGTTAGTGTTAGGGTTAGTTGGGTTAGGGTTATGGTTAGGGTTATTTTGGTAAAGGTTAGGCTTATGGTTAGTGTTAGGGCTAGTTGGTTTAGGGTTAGGGTTAGGGTTATTTGGTTTAGGGTTAGGTTTAGGGTCAGGGTTAGGGTTAGGGTTAGGGTTATTTGGGCTAGGGTTAGGGTTAGGGTTAGGGTTAGGGTTAGGGTTATGGTTAGTTGGGTTTGGGTTATGGTTAGGGTTATTTTGGTAAAGGTTAGGCTTATGGTTAGTGTTAGGGCTAGTTGGTTTAGGGTTAGGGTTAGGGTTATTTGGTTTAGGGTTAGGTTTAGGGTCAGGGTTAGGGTTAGGGTTAGGGTTATTTGGGCTAGGGTTAGGGTTAGGGTTAGGGTTAGGGTTATGGTTAGTTGGGTTTGGGTTATGGTTAGGGTTATTTTGGTAAAGGTTAGGCTTATGGTTAGTGTTAGGGCTAGTTGGTTTAGGGTTAGGGTTAGGGTTATTTGGTTTAGGGTTAGGTGTTAGGGTCAGGGTTAGGGTTAGGGTTAGGGTTATTTGGGCTAGGGTTAGGGTTAGGGTTAGGGTTAGGGTTAGGGTTATGGTTAGTTGGGTTTGGGTTATGGGTAGGGTTATTTAGGTAAAGGTTAGGCTTATGGTTAGTGTTAGGGCTAGTTGGTTTAGGGTTAGGGTTAGGGTTATTTGGTTTAGCGTTAGGTTTAGGGTCAGGGTTAGGGTTAGGGTTAGGGTTATTAGGGCTAGGGTTAGGGTTATGGTTAAGGTAAGGGTTAGGGTTAGGGTTAGGGTTAGGGTTATGGTTAGTTGGGTTTGGGTTATGATTAGGGTTATTTTGGTAAAGGTTAGGCTTATGGTTAGTGTTAGGGCTAGTTGGTTTAGGGTTAGGGTTAGGGTTATTTGGTTTAGGGTTAGGTTTAGGGTCAGGGTTAGGGTTAGGGTTATTTGGGCTAGGGTTAGGGTTAGGGTTAGGGTTAGGGTTAGGGTTAGGGTTATGGTTAGTTGGGTTTGGGTAATGGTTAGGGTTATTTTGGTAAAGGTTAGGCTTATGGTTAGTGTTAGGGCTAGTTGGTTTAGGGTTAGGGTTAGGGTTATTTGGTTTAGGGTTAGGTTTAGGGTCAGGGTTAGGGTTAGGGTTAGGGTTATTTGGGCTAGGGTTAGGGTTAGGGTTAGGGTTAGGGTTAGGGTTAGGGTTATGGTTAGTTGGGTTTGGGTTATGGTTAGGGTTATTTTGGTAAAGGTTAGGCTTATGGTTAGTGTTAGGGCTAGTTGGTTTAGGGTTAGGGTTAGGGTTATTTGGTTTAGGGTTAGGTGTAGGGTCAGGTTTATGGTTAGGGTTAGGGTTATTTGGGCTAGGGTTAGGGTTAGGGTTAGGGTTAGGGTTAGGGTTAGGGTTATGGTTAGTTGGGTTTGGGTTATGGTTAGGGTTATTTTGGTAAAGGTTAGGCTTATGGTTAGTGTTAGGGCTAGTTGGTTTAGGGTTAGGGTTAGGGTTATTTGGTTTAGGGTTAGGTTTAGGGTCAGGGTTAGGGTTAGGGTTATTTGGGCTAGGGTTAGGGTTAGGGTTAGGGTTAGGGTTAGGGTTATGGTTAGTTGGGTTTGGGTTATGGTTAGGGTTATTTTGGTAAAGGTTAGGCTTATGGTTAGTGTTAGGGCTAGTTGGTTTAGGGTTAGGGTTAGGGTTATTTGGTTTAGGGTTAAGTTTAGGGTCAGGGTTAGGGTTAGGGTTAGGGTTATTTGGGCTAGGGTTAGGGTTAGGGTTAGGGTTAGGGTTAGGGTTAGGGTTATGGTTAGTTGGGTTTGGGTTATGGTTAGGGTTATTTTGGTAAAGGTTAGGCTTATGGTTAGTGTTAGGGCTAGTTGGTTTAGGGTTAGGGTTATTTGGTTTAGGGTTAGGTTTAGGGTCAGGGTTAGGGTTAGGGTTAGGGTTATTTGGGCTAGGGTTAGGGTTAGGGTTAGGGTTAGGGTTAGGGTTAGGGTTAGGGTTAGGGTTATGGTTAGTTGGGTTTGGGTTATGGTTAGGGTTATTTTGGTAAAGGTTAGGCTTATGGTTAGTGTTAGGGCTAGTTGGTTTAGGGTTAGGGTTAGGGTTATTTGGTTTAGGGTTAGGTTTAGGGTCAGGGTTAGGGTTAGGGTTAGGGTTATTTGGGCTAGGGTTAGGGTTAGGGTTAGGGTTAGGGTTAGGGTTAGGGTTAGGGTTATGGTTAGTTGGGTTTGGGTTATGGTTAGGGTTATTTTGGTAAAGGTTAGGCTTATGGTTAGTGTTAGGGCTAGTTGGTTTAGGGTTAGGGTTAGGGTTATTTGGTTTAGGGTTAGGTTTAGGGTCAGGGTTAGGGTTAGGGTTAGGGTTATTTGGGCTAGGGTTAGGGTTAGGGTTAGGGTTAGGGTTAGGGTTATGGTTAGTTGGGTTTGGGTTATGGTTAGGGTTATTTTGGTAAAGGTTAGGCTTATGGTTAGTGTTAGGGCTAGTTGGTTTAGGGTTAGGGTTAGGGTTATTTGGTTTAGGGTTAGGTTTAGGGTCAGGGTTAGGGTTAGGGTTAGGGTTATTTGGGCTAGGGTTAGGGTTAGGGTTAGGGTTAGGGTTAGGGTTATGGTTAGTTGGGTTTGGGTTATGGTTAGGGTTATTTTGGTAAAGGTTAGGCTTATGGTTAGTGTTAGGGCTAGTTGGTTTAGGGTTAGGGTTAGGGTTATTTGGTTTAGGGTTAGGTTTAGGGTCAGGGTTAGGGTTAGGGTTAGGGTTATTTGGGCTAGGGTTAGGGTTAGGGTTAGGGTTAGGGTTAGGGTTAGGGTTAGGGTTATGGTTAGTTGGGTTTGGGTTATGGTTAGGGTTATTTTGGTAAAGGTTAGGCTTATGGTTAGTGTTAGGGCTAGTTGGTTTAGGGTTAGGGTTAGGGTTATTTGGTTTAGGGTTAGGTTTAGGGTCAGGGTTAGGGTTAGGGTTAGGGTTATATGGGCTAGGGTTAGGGTTAGGGTTAGGGTTAGGGTTAGGGTTATGGTTAGTTGGGTTTGGGTTATGTTTAGGGTTATTTTGGTAAAGGTTAGGCTTATGGTTAGTGTTAGGGCTAGTTGGTTTAGGGTTAGGGTTAGGGTTATTTGGTTTAGGGTTAGGTTTAGGGTCAGGGTTAGGGTTAGGGTTAGGGTTATTTGGGCTAGGGTTAGGGTTAGGGTTAGGGTTAGGGTTAGGGTTAGGGTTAGGGTTAGGGTTAGGGTTATGGTTAGTTGGGTTAGGGTTATGGTTAGGGTTATTTTGGTAAAGGTTAGGCTTATGGTTAGTGTTAGGGCTAGTTGGGTTAGGGTTAGGGTTAGGGTTATTTGGTTTAGGGTTAGGTTTAGGGTCAGTGTTAGGGTTAGGGTTATTTGGGCTAGGGTTAGGGTTAGGGTTAGGGTTAGGGTTAGGGTTAGGGTTAGGGTTATGGTTAGTTGGGTTTGGGTTATGGTTAGGGTTATTTTGGTAAAGGTTAGGCTTATGGTTAGTGTTAGGGCTAGTTGGTTTAGGGTTAGGGTTAGGGTTATTTGGTTTAGGGTTAGGTTTAGGGTCAGGGTTAGGGTTAGGGTTAGGGTTATGGTTAGTTGGGTTTGGGTTATGGTTAGGGTTATTTTGGTAAAGGTTAGGCTTATGGTTAGTGTTAGGGCTAGTTGGTTTAGGGTTAGGGTTAGGGTTATTTGGTTTAGGGTTAGGTTTAGGGTCAGGGTTAGGGTTAGGGTTAGGGTTATTTGGGCTAGGGTTAGGGTTAGGGTTAGGGTTAGGGTTAGGGTTAGGGTTAGGGTTAGAGTTATGGTTAGGGTTATTTTGGTAAAGGTTAGGCTTATGGTTAGTGTTAGGGCTAGTTGGTTTAGGGTTAGGGTTAGGGTTATTTGGTTTAGGGTTAGGTTTAGGGTCAGGGTTAGGGTTAGGGTTAGGGTTATTTGGGCTAGGGTTAGGGTTAGGGTTAGGGTTAGGGTTAGGGTTAGGGTTAGGGTTATGGTTAGTTGGGTTTGGGTTATGGTTAGTGTTATTTTGGTAAAGGTTAGGCTTATGGTTAGTGTTAGGGCTAGTTGGTTTAGGGTTAGGGTTAGGGTTATTTGGTTTAGGGTTAGGTTTAGGGTCAGGGTTAGGGTTAGGGTTAGGGTTATATGGGCTAGGGTTAGGGTTAGGGTTAGGGTTAGGGTTAGGGTTATGGTTAGTTGGGTTTGGATTATGGTTAGGGTTATTTTGCTAAAGGTTAGGCTTATGGTTAGTGTTAGGGCTAGTTGGGTTAGGGTTAGGGTTAGGGTTATTTGGTTTAGGGTTAGGTTTAGGGTCAGGGTTAGGGTTAGGGTTAGGGTTATTTGGGCTAGGGTTAGGGTTAGGGTTAGGGTTAGGGTTAGGGTTAGGGTTAGGGTTATGGTTAGTTGGGTTAGGGTTATGGTTAGGGTTATTTTGGTAAAGGTTAGGCTTATGGTTAGTGTTAGGGCTAGTTGGTTTAGGGTTAGGGTTAGGGTTATTTGGTTTAGGGTTAGGTTTAGGGTCAGTGTTAGGGTTAGGGTTATTTGGGCTAGGGTTAGGGTTAGGGTTAGGGTTAGGGTTAGGGTTAGGGTTATGGTTAGTTGGGTTTGGGTTATGGTTAGGGTTATTTTGGTAAAGGTTAGGCTTATGGTTAGTGTTAGGGCTAGTTGGTTTAGGGTTAGGGTTAGGGTTATTTGGTTTAGGGTTAGGTTTAGGGTCAGGGTTAGGGTTAGGGTTAGGGTTATTTGGGCTAGGGTTAGGGTTAGGGTTAGGGTTAGGGTTAGGGTTAGGGTTAGGGTTAGGGTTAGTTGGGTTTGGGTTATGGTTAGGGTTATTTTGGTAAAGGTTAGGCTTATGGTTAGTGTTAGGGCTAGTTGGGTTAGGGTTAGGGTTAGGGTTATTTGGTTTAGGGTTAGGTTTAGGGTCAGGGTTAGGGTTAGGGTTATTTGGGCTAGGGTTAGGGTTAGGGTTAGGGTTAGGGTTAGGGTTATGGTTAGTTGGGTTTGGGTTATGGTTAGGGTTATTTTGGTAAAGGTTAGGCTTATGGTTAGTGTTAGGGCTAGTTGGTTTAGGGTTAGGGTTAGGGTTATTTGGTTTAGGGTTAGGTTTAGGGTCAGGGTTAGGGTTAGGGTTAGGGTTATTTGGGCTAGGGTTAGGGTTAGGGTTAGGGTTAGGGTTAGGGTTATGGTTAGTTGAGTTTGGGTTATGGTTAGGGTTATTTTGGTAAAGGTTAGGCTTATGGTTAGTGTTAGGGCTAGTTGGTTTAGGGTTAGGGTTAGGGGTATTTGGTTTAGGGTTAGGTTTAGGCTCAGGGTTAGGGTTAGGGTTAGGGTTATTTGGGCTAGGGTTAGGGTTAGGGTTAGGGTTAGGGTTATGGTTAGTTGGGTTTGGGTTATGGTTAGGGTTATTTTGGTAAAGGTTAGGCTTATGGTTAGTGTTAGGGCTAGTTGGTTTAGGGTTAGGGTTAGGGTTATTTGGTTTAGGGTTAGGTTTAGGGTCAGGGTTAGGGTTAGGGTTAGGGTTATTTGGGCTAGGGTTAGGGTTAGGGTTAGGGTTAGGGTTATGGTTAGTTGGGTTTGGGTTATGGTTAGGGTTATTTTGGTAAAGGTTAGGCTTATGGTTAGTGTTAGGGCTAGTTGGTTTAGGGTTAGGGTTAGGGTTATTTGGTTTAGGGTTAGGTTTAGGGTCAGGGTTAGGGTTAGGGTTAGGGTTATATGGGCTAGGGTTAGGGTTCGGTTAGGGTTAGGGTTAGGGTTATGGTTAGTTGGGTTTGGGTTATGGTTAGGGTTATTTTGGTAAAGGTTAGGCTTATGGTTAGTGTTAGGGCTAGTTGGTTTAGGGTTAGGGTTAGGGTTATTTGGTTTAGGGTTAGGTTTAGGGTCAGGGTTAGGGTTAGGGTTAGGGTTATTTGGGCTAGGGTTAGGGTTAGGGTTAGGGTTAGGGTTAGGGTTAGGGTTATGGTTAGTTGGGTTTGGGTTATGGTTAGGGTTATTTTGGTAAAGGTTAGGCTTATGGTTAGTGTTAGGGCTAGTTGGTTTAGGGTTAGGGTTAGGGTTATTTGGTTTAGGGTTAGGTTTAGGGTCAGGGTTAGGGTTAGGGTTAGGGTTATTTGGGCTAGGGTTAGGGTTAGGGTTAGGGTTAGGGTTAGGGTTATGGTTAGTTGGGTTTGGGTTATGGTTAGGGTTATTTTGCTAAAGGTTAGGCTTATGGTTAGTGTTAGGGCTAGTTGGTTTAGGGTTAGGGTTAGGGTTATTTGGTTTAGGGTTAGGTGTTAGGGTCAGGGTTAGGGTTAGGGTTAGGGTTATTTGGGCTAGGGTTAGGGTTAGGGTTAGGGTTAGGGTTAGGGTTATGGTTAGTTGGGTTTGGGTTATGGGTAGGGTTATTTAGGTAAAGGTTAGGCTTATGGTTAGTGTTAGGGCTAGTTGGTTTAGGGTTAGGGTTAGGGTTATTTGGTTTAGCGTTAGGTTTAGGGTCAGGGTTAGGGTTAGGGTTAGGGTTATTAGGGCTAGGGTTAGGGTTATGGTTAAGGTAAGGGTGAGGGTTAGGGTTAGGGTTAGGGTTATGGTTAGTTGGGTTTGGGTTATGATTAGGGTTATTTTGGTAAAGGTTAGGCTTATGGTTAGTGTTAGGGCTAGTTGGTTTAGGGTTAGGGTTAGGGTTATTTGGTTTAGGGTTAGGTTTAGGGTCAGGGTTAGGGTTAGGGTTATTTGGGCTAGGGTTAGGGTTAGGGTTAGGGTTAGGGTTAGGGTTAGGGTTATGGTTAGTTGGGTTTGGGTAATGGTTAGGGTTATTTTGGTAAAGGTTAGGCTTATGGTTAGTGTTAGGGCTAGTTGGTTTAGGGTTAGGGTTAGGGTTATTTGGTTTAGGGTTAGGTTTAGGGTCAGGGTTAGGGTTAGGGTTAGGGTTATTTGGGCTAGGGTTAGGGTTAGGGTTAGGGTTAGGGTTAGGGTTAGGGTTAGGGTTAGGGTTAGGGTTATGGTTAGTTGGGTTTGGGTTATGGTTAGGGTTATTTTGGTAAAGGTTAGGCTTATGGTTAGTGTTAGGGCTAGTTGGTTTAGGGTTAGGGTTAGGGTTATTTGGTTTAGGGTTAGGTTTAGGCTCAGGGTTAGGGTTAGGGTTAGGGTTATTTGGGCTAGGGTTAGGGTTAGGGTTAGGGTTAGGGTTAGGGTTAGGTTTAGGGTCAGGGTTAGTTGGGTTAGGGTTATGGTTAGGGTTATTTTGGTAAAGGTTAGGCTTATGGTTAGTGTTAGGGCTAGTTGGTTTAGGGTTAGGGTTAGGGTTATTTGGTTTAGGGTTAAGTTTAGGGTCAGGGTTAGGGTTAGGGTTAGGGTTATTTGGGCTAGGGTTAGGGTTAGGGTTAGGGTTAGGGTTATGGTTAGTTGGGTTTGGGTTATGGTTAGGGTTATTTTGGTAAAGGTTAGGCTTATGGTTAGTGTTAGG
>NW_028276505.1:120000-127500 GCF_052056855.1 Sturnus vulgaris | reverse complement strand
GGGTCAGGGTTAGGGTTAGGGTTAGGGTTATTTGGGCTAGGGTTAGGGTTAGGGTTAGGGTTAGGGTTAGGGTTAGTTGGGTTAGGATTATGGTTAGGGTTATTTTGGTAAAGGTTAGGCTTATGGTTAGTGTTAGGGCTAGTTGGTTTAGGGTTAGGGTTAGGGTTATTTGGTTTAGGGTTAGGTTTAGGGTCAGGGTTAGGGTTAGGGTTAGGGTTATTTGGGCTAGGGTTAGGGTTAGGGTTAGGGCTGGGTTAGGGTTAGGGTTATGGTTAGTTGGGTTTGGGTTATGGTTAGGGTTATTTTGGTAAAGTTTAGGCTTATGGTTAGTGTTAGGGCTAGTTGGTTTAGGGTTAGGGTTAGGGTTATTTGGTTTAGGGTTAGGTTTAGGGTCAGGGTTAGGGTTAGGGTTAGGGTTATTTGGGCTAGGGTTAGGGTTTGGGTTAGGGTTAGGGTTATGGTTAGTTGGGTTTGGGTTATCGTTAGGGTTATTTTGGTAAAGGTTAGGCTTATGGTTAGTGTTAGGGCTAGTTGGTTTAGGGTTAGGGTTAGGGTTATTTGGTTTAGGGTTAGGTTTAGGGTCAGGGTTAGGGTTAGGGTTAGGGTTATATGGGCTAGGGTTAGGGTTAGGGTTAGGGTTAGGGTTAGGGTTAGGGTTAGGGTTATGGTTAGTTGGGTTTGGGTTATGGTTAGGGTTATTTTGGTAAAGGTTAGGCTTATGGTTAGTGTTAGGGCTAGTTGCTTTAGGGTTAGGGTTAGGGTTATTTGGTTTAGGGTTAGGTTTAGGGTCAGGGTTAGGGTTAGGGTTAGGGTTATATGGGCTAGGGTTAGGGTTAGGGTTAGGGTTAGGGTTAGGGTTAGGGTTAGGGTTAGGGTTAGGGTTAGGGTTAGGGTTAGGGTTAGTTGGGTTAGGGTTATGGTTAGGGTTATTTTGGTAATGGTTAGGCTTATGGTTAGTGTTAGGGCTAGTTGGTTTAGGGTTAGGGTTAGGGTTATTTGGTTTAGGGTTAGGTGTTAGGGTCAGGGTTAGGGTTAGGGTTAGGGTTATTTGGGCTAGGGTTAGGGTTAGGGTTAGGGTTAGGGTTAGGGTTAGTTGGGTTAGGGTTATGGTTAGGGTTATTTTGGTAAAGGTTAGGCTTATGGTTAGTGTTAGGGCTAGTTGGTTTAGGGTTAGGGTTAGGGTTATTTGGTTTAGGGTTAGGTTTAGGGTCAGGGTTAGGGTTAGGGTTAGGGTTATTTGGGCTAGGGTTAGGGTTAGGGTTAGGGTTAGGGTTAGGGTTAGGGTTATGGTTAGTTGGGTTTGGGTTATGGTTAGGGTTATTTTGGTAAAGGTTAGGCTTATGGTTAGTGTTAGGGCTAGTTGGTTTAGGGTTAGGGTTAGGGTTATTTGGTTTAGGGTTAGGTTTAGGGTCAGGGTTAGGGTTAGGGTTAGGGTTATTTGGGCTAGGGTTAGGGTTAGGGTTAGGGTTAGGGTTAGGGTTAGGGTTAGGGTTAGGGTTATGGTTAGTTGGGTTTGGGTTATGGTTAGGGTTATTTTGGAAAAGGTTAGGCTTATGGTTAGTGTTAGGGCTAGTTGGTTTAGGGTTAGGGTTAGGGTTATTTGGTTTAGGGTTAGGTTTAGGGTCAGGGTTAGGGTTAGGGTTAGGTTTATTTGGGCTAGGGTTAGGGTTAGGGTTAGGGTTAGGGTTATGGTCAGTTGGGTTAGGGTTATGGTTAGGGTTATTTTGGTAAAGGTTAGGCTTATGGTTAGTGTTAGGGCTAGTTGGTTTAGGGTTAGTGTTATGGTTATTTGGTTTACAGTTAGGTTTACGGTCAGGGTTAGGGTTAGGGTTAGGGTTATTTGGGCTAGGGTTAGGGTTAGGGTTAGGGTTAGGGTTAGGGTTAGGGTTAGGGTTATGGTTAGTTGGGTTTGGGTTATGGTTAGGGTTATTTTGCTAAAGGTTAGGCTTATGGTTAGTGTTAGGGCTAGTTGGTTTAGGGTTAGGGTTAGGGTTATTTGTTTTAGTGTTAGGTGTAGGGTCAGGTTTATGGTTAGGGTTAGGGTTATTTGGGCTAGGGTTAGGGTTAGGGTTAGGGTTAGGGTTAGGGTTAGGGTTAGGGTTATGGTTAGTTGGGTTTGGGTTATGGTTAGGGTTATTTTGGTAAAGGTTAGGCTTATGGTTAGTGTTAGGGCTAGTTGGTTTAGGGTTAGGGTTAGGGTTATTTGGTTTAGGGTTAGGTTTAGGGTCAGGGTTAGGGTTAGGGTTAGGGTTATTTGGGCTAGGGTTAGGGTTAGGGTTAGGGTTAGGGTTATGGTTAGTTGGGTTTGGGTCATGGTTAGGGTTATTTTGGTAAAGGTTAGGCTTATGGTTAGTGTTAGGGCTAGTTGGTTTAGGGTTAGGGTTAGGGGTATTTGGTTTAGGGTTAGGTTTAGGCTCAGGGTTAGGGTTAGGATTATTTGGGCTAGGGTTAGGGTTAGGGTTAGGGTTAGGGTTATGGTTAGTTGGGTTTGGGTTATGGTTAGGGTTATTTTGGTAAAGGTTAGGCTTATGGTTAGTGTTAGGGCTAGTTGGTTTAGGGTTAGGGTTAGGGTTATTTGGTTTAGGGTTAGGTTTAGGGTCAGGGTTAGGGTTAGGGTTAGGGTTATTTGGGCTAGGGTTAGGGTTAGGGTTAGGGTTAGGGTTATGGTTAGTTGGGTTTGGGTTATGGTTAGGGTTATTTTGGTAAAGGTTAGGCTTATGGTTAGTGTTAGGGCTAGTTGGTTTAGGGTTAGGGTTAGGGTTATTTGGTTTAGGGTTAGGTTTAGGGTCAGGTTTAGGGTTAGGGTTAGGGTTATATGGGCTAGGGTTAGGGCTAGGGTTAGGGTTAGGGTTAGGGTTATGGTTAGTTGGGTTTGGGTTATGGTTAGGGTTATTTTGGTAAAGGTTAGGCTTATGGTTAGTGTTAGGGCTAGTTGGTTTAGGGTTAGGGTTAGGGTTATTTGGTTTAGGGTTAGGTTTAGGGTCAGGGTTAGGGTTAGGGTTAGGGTTATATGGGCTAGGGTTAGGGTTAGGGTTAGGGTTAGGGTTAGGGTTAGGGTTAGGGTTAGGGTTAGGGTTAGGGTTAGGGTTAGGGTTAGGGTTAGGGTTATGGTTAGTTGGGTTTGGGTTATGGTTAGGGTTATTTTGGAAAAGGTTAGGCTTATGGATAGTGTTAGGGCTAGTTGGGTTAGGGTTAGGGTTATTTGGTTTAGGTTTAGGTTTAGGGTCAGGGTTAGGGTTAGGGTTAGGTTTATTTGGGCTAGGGTTAGGGTTAGGGTTAGGGTTAGGGTTATGGTTAGTTGGGTTAGGGTTATGGTTAGGGTTATTTTGGTAAAGGTTAGGCTTATGGTTAGTGTTCGGGCTAGTTGGTTTAGGGTTAGTGTTATGGTTATTTGGTTTACAGTTAGGTTTACGGTCAGGGTTAGGGTTAGGGTTAGGGTTATTTGGGCTAGGGTTAGGGTTAGGGTTAGGGTTAGGGTTAGGGTTAGGGTTAGGGTTAGGGTTAGGGTTATGGTTAGTTGGGTTTGGGTTATGGTTAGGGTTATTTTGCTAAAGGTTAGGCTTATGGTTAGTGTTAGGGCTAGTTGGTTTAGGGTTAGGGTTAGGGTTATTTGGTTTAGTGTTAGGTGTAGGGTCAGGTTTATGGTTAGGGTTAGGGTTATTTGGGCTAGGGTTAGGGTTAGGGTTAGGGTTAGGGTTAGGGTTATGGTTAGTTGGGTTTGGGTTATGGTTAGGGTTATTTTGGTAAAGGTTAGGCTTATGGTTAGTGTTAGGGCTAGTTGGTTTAGGGTTAGGGTTAGGGTTATTTGGTTTAGGGTTAGGTTTAGGGTCAGGGTTAGGGTTAGGGTTAGGGTTATTTGGGCTAGGGTTAGGGTTAGGGTTAGGGTTAGGGTTAGGGTTAGGGTTATGGTTAGTTGGGTTTGGGTTATGGTTAGGGTTATTTTGGTAAAGGTTAGGCTTATGGTTAGTGTTAGGGCTAGTTGGTTTAGGGTTAGGGTTAGGGTTATTTGGTTTAGGGTTAGGTTTAGGGTCAGGTTTAGGGTTAGGGTTAGGGTTATTTGGGCTAGGGTTAGGGTTAGGGTTAGGGTTAGGGTTAGGGTTAGGGTTATGGTTAGTTGGGTTTGGGTTATGGTTAGGGTTATTTTGGTAAAGGTTAGGCTTATGGTTAGTGTTAGGGCTAGTTGGGTTAGGGTTAGGGTTAGGGTTATTTGGTTTAGGGTTAGGTTTAGGGTCAGGGTTAGGGTTAGGGTTAGGGTTATTTGGGCTAGGGTTAGGGTTAGGATTAGGGTTAGGGTTATGGTTAGTTGGGTTTGGGTTATGGTTAGGGTTATTTTGGTAAAGGTTAGGCTTATGGTTAGTGTTAGGGCTAGTTGGTTTAGGGTTAGGGTTAGGGTTATTTGGTTTAGGGTTAGGTTTAGGGTCAGGGTTAGGGTTAGGGTTAGGGTTAGGGTTAGGGTTAGGGTTAGGGTTATGGTTAGTTGGGTTTGGGTTATGGTTAGGGTTATTTTGGTAAAGGTTAGGCTTATGGTTAGTGTTAGGGCTAGTTGGTTTAGGGTTAGGGTTAGGGTTATTTGGTTTAGGGTTAGGTTTAGGGTCAGGGTTAGGGTTAGGGTTAGGGTTATTTGGGCTAGGGTTAGGGTTAGGGTTAGGGTTAGGGTTATGGTTAGTTGGGTTTGGGTTATGGTTAGGGTTATTTTGGTAAAGGTTAGGCTTATGGTTAGTGTTAGGGCTAGTTGGGTTAGGGTTAGGGTTAGGGTTATTTGGTTTAGGGTTAGGTTTAGGGTCAGGGTTAGGGTTAGGGTTAGGGTTATTTGGGCTAGGGTTAGGGTTAGGGTTAGGGTTAGGGTTAGGGTTATGGTTAGTTGGGTTTGGGTTATGGTTAGGGTTATTTTGGTAAAGGTTAGGCTTATGGTTAGTGTTAGGGCTAGTTGGTTTAGGGTTAGGGTTAGGGTTATTTGGTTTAGGGTTAGGTTTAGGGTCAGGGTTAGGGTTAGGGTTAGGGTTATATGGGCTAGGGTTAGGGTTAGGGTTAGGGTTAGGGTTATGGTTAGTTGGGTTTGGGTTATGGTTAGGGTTATTTTGGTAAAGGTTAGGCTTATGGTTAGTGTTAGGGCTAGTTGGTTTAGGGTTAGGGTTAGGGTTATTTGGTTTAGGGTTAGGTTTAGGGTCAGGGTTAGGGTTAGGGTTAGGGTTATTTGGGCTAGGGTTAGGGTTAGGGTTAGGGTTAGGGTTAGGGTTAGGGTTATGGTTAGTTGGGTTTGGGTTATGGTTAGGGTTATTTTGGTAAAGGTTAGGCTTATGGTTAGTGTTAGGGCTAGTTGGTTTAGGGTTAGGGTTAGGGTTATTTGGTTTAGGGTTAGGTTTAGGGTCAGGGTTAGGGTTAGGGTTAGGGTTATATGGGCTAGGGTTAGGGTTAGGGTTAGGGTTAGGGTTAGGGTTAGGGTTATGGTTAGTTGGGTTTGGGTTATGGTTAGGGTTATTTTGGTAAAGGTTAGGCTTATGGTTAGTGTTAGGGCTAGTTGGTTTAGGGTTAGCGTTAGGGTTATTTGGTTTAGGGTTAGGTTTAGGGTCAGGGTTAGGGTTAGGGTTAGGGTTATTTGGGCTAGGGTTAGGGTTAGGGTTAGGGTTAGAGTTATGGTTAGTTGGGTTTGGGTCATGGTTAGGGTTATTTTGGTAAAGGTTAGGCTTATGGTTAGTGTTAGGGCTAGTTGGTTTAGGGTTAGGGTTAGGGGTATTTGGTTTAGGGTTAGGTTTAGGCTCAGGGTTAGGGTTAGGGTTAGGGTTATTTGGGCTAGGGTTAGGGTTAGGGTTAGGGTTAGGGTTAGGGTTATGGTTAGTTGGGTTTGGGTTATGGTTAGGGTTATTTTGGTAAAGGTTAGGCTTATGGTTAGTGTTAGGGCTAGTTGGTTTAGGGTTAGGGTTAGGGTTATTTGGTTTAGGGTTAGGTTTAGGGTCAGGGTTAGGGTTAGGGTTAGGGTTATTTGGGCTAGGGTTAGGGTTAGGGTTAGGGTTAGGGTTATGGTTAGTTGGGTTTGGGTTATGGTTAGGGTTATTTTGGTAAAGGTTAGGCTTATGGTTAGTGTTAGGGCTAGTTGGTTTAGGGTTAGGGTTAGGGTTATTTGGTTTAGGGTTAGGTTTAGGGTCAGGGTTAGGGTTAGGGTTAGGGTTATATGGGCTAGGGTTAGGGTTAGGGTTAGGGTTAGGGTTAGGGTTATGGTTAGTTGGGTTTGGGTTATGGTTAGGGTTATTTTGGTAAAGGTTAGGCTTATGGTTAGTGTTAGGGCTAGTTGGTTTAGGGTTAGGGTTAGGGTTATTTGGTTTAGGGTTAGGTTTAGGGTCAGGGTTAGGGTTAGGGTTAGGGTTATATGGGCTAGGGTTAGGGTTAGGGTTAGGGTTAGGGTTAGGGTTAGGGTTTGGGTTAGGGTTAGGGTTAGGGTTAGGGTTAGTTGGGTTAGGGTTATGGTTAGGGTTATTTTGGTAAAGGTTAGGCTTATGGTTAGTGTTAGGGCTAGTTGGTTTAGGGTTAGGGTTAGGGTTATTTGGTTTAGGGTTAGGTGTTAGGGTCAGGGTTAGGGTTAGGGTTAGTGTTATTTGGGCTAGGGTTAGGGTTAGGGTTAGGGTTAGGGTTAGGGTTAGTTGGGTTAGGGTTATGGTTAGGGTAATTTTGGTAAAGGTTAGGCTTATGGTTAGTGTTAGGGCTAGTTGGTTTAGGGTTAGGGTTAGGGTTATTTGGTTTAGGGTTAGGTTTAGGGTCAGGGTTAGGGTTAGGGTTAGGGTTATTTGGGCTAGGGTTAGGGTTAGGGTTAGGGTTAGGGTTAGGGTTAGGGTTATGGTTAGTTGGGTTTGGGTTATGGTTAGGGTTATTTTGGTAAAGGTTAGGCTTATGGTTAGTGTTAGGGCTAGTTTGTTTAGGGTTAGGGTTAGGGTGATTTGGTTTAGGGTTAGGTTTAGGGTCAGCGTTAGGGTTAGGGTTAGGGTTATTTGGGCTAGGGTTAGGGTTAGGGTTAGGGTTAGGGTTAGGGTTAGGGTTAGGGTTATGCTTAGTTGGGTTTGGGTTATGGTTAGGGTTATTTTGGAAAAGGTTAGGCTTATGGATAGTGTTAGGGCTAGTTGGGTTAGGGTTAGGGTTATTTGGTTTAGGTTTAGGTTTAGGGTCAGGGTTAGGGTTAGGGTTAGGTTTATTTGGGCTAGGGTTAGGGTTAGGGTTAGGGTTAGGGTTATGGTTAGTTGGGTTAGGGTTATGGTTAGGGTTATTTTGGTAAAGGTTAGGCTTATGGTTAGTGTTCGGGCTAGTTGGTTTAGGGTTAGTGTTATGGTTATTTGGTTTACAGTTAGGTTTACGGTCAGGGTTAGGGTTAGGGTTAGGGTTATTTGGGCTAGGGTTAGGGTTAGGGTTAGGGTTAGGGTTAGGGTTAGGGTTAGGGTTATGGTTAGTTGGGTTTGGGTTATGGTTAGGGTTATTTTGCTAAAGGTTAGGCTTATGGTTAGTGTTAGGGCTAGT